>NW_027062695.1:683051-902572 GCF_032884065.1 Artemia franciscana
CTGTAATGCAAAAATGTTGCCAGTGTAAAATTTACACTGGCAACTTATAATTAAAAAAAAAATAATTATAGCAATAATAAAAAAATACATTATTTTATATAAAATAATAAAAAAAAATAACTAGTAATGTAAAAAGAATTTGTACTTTAAAATTTACATTATAAAAAAAATAAAACGATATATAGCTATAACCGTTTGAATTCTGTTGAATGATGACCATTTTTTTTATATAATGTAATCTGATCAGTCGTGTAGCCGTGAAGACATGTTTTTAGCTCTATTACTGAGGAATAAGCAACACTAAAACTAAAAGCTCAACTCAAAACGGGAATTTAAGGGGCCCCCGAATCCTATCTAGCATTTAACCCTGCCAGAAAGCTTAACAAAGGGGCTGCTTAGAAAACTGTGTGAAATCTAGGATCATCTTAGTCCTTGCATCGTTCCGTGTTGCTATTTGTTTGTTTCCCACTTAATAGTAAAGATTATGTTTCGAGGATATTTTATGACATCAGACTGGAAATCTTACTATTCTTTTTTATCTTTTTTTTTTACTACTAAAGTAGGCACAAGATGAGAATCTTTAGATATTATTAAGGTTGCTTAAGTTTTTATTGTTTTTTTTTTTGTATAGTCACAAGAAAGGATGATTTAAGTCATACTTATTAATTTTTGTTTCGATGATTTATGGGTCCCAAAGGTTATATTTGTTTTTTCAGGTTTACGGTAAGAACCAAAACTGCCATCTATTTTTGATACCGGGTATTTTCATAAACGAGAATAGCGGAATCTTGCAAGTATCAATTCCTATAGTTTGGCAGAAGGTATAGCCTCAGTGGTGAGGTTATAATAAATTTTCTGGTATTTTTCGTTTCCAAATTTGTCTGAAATTGGATTTTTTTTTTATCTAAATGAACAGTTTCAAAGGTGTCATTATATAAAAGGAGTTAGTAGTATAGAAAGATTTACATTCTTTTGCTACCTTGATGTATCAGGTCCTTTCGTGATTGAGGGATTTTTCAGGCCAAGGTTAGCCCAAAGCTTAGACTTTTGTTGAGACTAGGATATGCACCCCCTCCCGATTTTTGAAGATACTTTGCCTTTTCTCAATTGATTCTTTATTCGATTTTTCAACACCTTTTATTAGTTCCTTATAGGGTAAATAAAAGTCAAGTAAGCTATTTTTTTTTGTTTATATTTTACAATGAAGAGATTCAAAGTAATCTTAAAGCATTGTTTCGTAGCATTCGGGATCGCTTCCTTCTAGATTTGATGAAATCGCTTTCATGAATCACCTGGTAACAATATATATAAAAGTCAGTTAAACAACGGCTACCTACCTTATCTCAGGAAGAAGGAAAAATGACTTAACATAAAAAGATCTAATTTTTTAAACTGTTTAAGTAGACACATGCTAAAGACATCTCTATTACAATAGTCAAATATATATTTATCAAATCTTTCAAAAAGAACAAGGGGAATGTAAGGCCTATGATATTCTATTAGCCCTTGGTTCTACAAGTCATGTCTTTCCTTCTAGATAAAACAGAGCAGGATATAGAACGCGAGAAAAGTCTGGTTGATCAATGGGTAGGGCTGACCGAAGAAAGGAATGCTGTTCTACTCCCAAATCCAGGGTCTTGTGTCCCAGGATCCCCTTCTCATCCTGAATGGGTTCCTAAACCAGGACTAGAGCAGCATGTACCTGTTCTGTTTTTAGACTTAAACCGTAAGTATTATAAATTTTACTATCTTAATGAAGAAAGTGGCGCGGTTAGTATTTTGTACCAAAGAAAACATCCTCTGGTTTTCGTTATATCTTCTATGGCCCCTAATCCTCAACAACGTTCTAAGTAAGATTTATTCTGCTCGTGGCCCCTATAGAATTTCATTTACTGTTTATTTACTCATTTTATTTTGGTTAACACATTGGTCTTGGTTATTTTATCATGGCACCTCAGGAAGACTGGAGTCAAAGCGGAGATTTCCAGGATGTACTCCTTTGTGGCTGCAATCTCCCTATCAAACAGTTCGTGGTAACGAACTGTAGTAAGGAGCGACCCGGCTCAATAGTAACCGAAACTCTAAAAAACGAAATTTTGAGACCAATAATTACATCAAAAGAATCTTATTTTGATGCTGATTTTAAATATATAAGTTTCATCAGGTTTAGTCTTCCCCATATAAAGTTACGAGCCTGAGAAAATTTGCCTTATTTTAAAAAATAGGGGAAACACCCCCTAAAAGTCATAGAATTTTAACAAAAATCACACGATAAGATTAAGCGTATAATAGAACCCTGCTATAGAAGTTGCAAGCTCCTATCTACAAAAATGTGGAATTTTGTATTTTTTCCCAGAAGACAGATCACGGATGCGTGTTCAGTTGTTTGTTTGTTTTTTGTTTTGTTTTTTCCAAGGGGTGATCGTATCGAGCCAGTGGTCCTAGAATATCGCAAGAGGACTCAATCGAATGGAAATTAAAAGGTCTAGTGTCATTTTTAAGTGACCAAAAAATTGGAGGGCACCTAGGCTCCCTCCCACGTATATTTTTAGTGACATTTTCAAGTCACTGGATCAAAATTTTGTTATAGCCGTTCTATTCAACTAAGTCAAAACCTAGTAACTATGTCTTTGCTCGAAAATCCTGACTAAAAGCTTGTGTTTTCCAATGTCCAGCTTTGTCTCCAAGTTCCACGGTCATAAAGAAAACCCTTTGTTGCTGATGTTGAGAAGACAACCCCAAGAAGTACAGTGTCGAGATTTCGAATCATTTCGAGCTCCTCAGCACAGTTATTAGCAGTGGAAGTATTTTAAATCGCAGACCAGGGAAGAACAACATCGTGCGCTTGGTTAGAAAAGTCACCCGAAGAAACCATGGCTAACAAATGAAACACTGCAGGTTGTAGCGCAAATACGGGGGGTAAGACTTCTTGGGGACATGGCTTCTTATCGAAGGCTCAATAGAATTTGGAACGGACTCATTCACCAGAAGCGAACCCAGTTCGTTGCAAGGAATGGTGATGAAATTGAACTAGCAACAAAAAAGAAGGGCATGGGTAGCTTGTTCAAGCATCTCCCACAAGATGCTCTCCAAGAACACGAAGCTCCCATATTGGGACCTGTCCTATCCAGGGACGGGATGTTTCTTCCGTGGAATAACTCTGCTGTCAGTCCCTGCAAAAATCTCTTCAATGGTCCCGCTCGATCGTCGATGGTCCAGATTTTTAAAATCTGGTGACCGGAGCAAGCTTGTTTCTTGTCAGACCCCTCAACTCCCAATCAGATTCTTATGATTCGACAAATAGTAGAAAAGGGCATGGAGTTCCGACAGGAAGGATCTGTCGCCTTCGTCGACTTCCGTTCTGCGTTTGACTTGATTAATCGACACGCTCTGTAGTATATTCCACTGCCCTTCCTGAGAAATACTGCACACTTTTCAGGCCATGAACCAGGGAAAATTTTCCAAGGGAAAAGTTTCCATGGGGGAGGGGGCAAATTCCTGGCAGAATTTGAAAAACTGTCAGAAACTAAATGAAAAAACAAATTTTTGACTTTTATTCTAATTTTTTGAGAAAGACAGCTCAATCCCAAAGGCCGTTGAATTTGAACGAGAAGTATTTTCAAGTTACTTTAAGATTTTAGCGTAAAGAGCGAGGTTTGAGGACGGGGCAGCCCCTCTTATATACGGATTAATTTCTATTGGATTTTAAGTTTTATTGTAGCTCCTTACTGCCAGTTGAAAAAACTTATCTTTTATTTATTTAAAAATAAAGGTCTATTGATGTAGAATTCAGTATTCGTTTGTTTATAATTTGTGGTGTTGATTATTTTTGCGGATGTTTTTCTTCTCCTGTTTATAATATCCATTTTTGTTGTAACAGAGTTTTTGCTTACTTCTTAGCCAACTGAGTGGGGGAAGAAAACCTAAAGAAGACTTACATATGAGATAAAAAAGCACATCAGTACCACCTATGCAAAAATGTGATTTCTCTTGTTGGTCGAAACGGTTTTTGACGGTTCAATTTCACGCTGTATTTTTAATTTAATCTGAGATAATTTTTAAGGGGTTCCGAGCTCTTTTTAGAAATTTCTTATCAATTTGTTCTCGAGATAGATTTGTTATTACTCAGCTGAATCTGAATAAAAATTTCTGATTTCAAACATTAGTACATGGAGAATATTTGTTGCTTATGAATTTCCTTAAAAAACATACCAGCTGGAATAGGACGGGGTTTGCTCTTTACTAGGTTGCATGTACTGCTGCAACTATGATAAAGGCATTTTTAGATTTCAAATCAAAACGAAATCGAAAGTGATGAAATACTTGGCACTTGGCAAAAGTCGGCAAAGAGAGAAAAACACAAGCACACAATAGAACCTAAAACGCTTAAGAAGATCTAAGTTGCATGAAAACCTTACCTGAAACCTTTAATTTTGTTGTGTTTTATATACGTCTATTGCTATATGTGTGCTATTGTGGCAATTAAAATATTTATGATTATTATTATTATAAAGATGTGGGGAGGTGTTTCAGCTATTCTAATTGAATATTTGAATTTTTGTTTAAAAGTTTCGGTAATAAGTAGAATAATTGGTATTGAATATTTTAAACAGAAACATTATTAAACGTTTTGAGTCTTTTTTAAATTCCAGCTGATGATTTAAGCATCTCGGAGAGTTATTATCAAGACAATTCAGTTGCTGGCCAAAATTCGATTTTGCCAAAAGAGTACAATGGAAAGTTCTTCAGTATACCAATTCTTCGTCAAGGGGAAAAAGATGTCTCTGCTGTTGCGGCTTGGGATTCTTCGATCCATGATTGTGTCAATTTGAATAGGGTCACACAGTGTGAGTTATTTATTAATCTTTTCTTGCCTTTTCTTATTGTGTGTTGGAGTTCAATGCTAAGCGTGCATTCTAGATGCCCTTTATTATCTGTTATTATTTACTTTAGTATAGTATAATTTTCATTCTAAAGCATTGGATTGAAAACATTTTGATTATTCTTATCATTGTTAATTTAATATGAATTGTTGACAAAAACTTATCATGAACTCATCCCTTCCAAATGCCGCAGCATGATATAGAGGAGGGATAATCAAACAAGTTTTCGAAAAAAAAAATAATAACGATAACCTGTTTTAAAAACATGTTGTATCCTGATATCACCAACTTAACACTTAACTCCTTCCTTAACCCATACAATCAAAATAAATACTGAATTTGGTGATTCAATATTATTTATTGATAAAATAACGGCATAATGGTCTGTAAAGATAACCTCTTTTCCTGATCGTGAGCATATAAAGAAATTGTTTTGGTTTTATCTATAAACTTTGGCTTGAAATCAATAATAAGTAATTAATAATCTTCAATGATAATAATTAGCTTATGGAAATAATCAGTTAATTCTTTAGAGTCTGTTTTATACTTCATTCTAGAAATATTTTCTGAAAAACCCTTTTTCTTAGGTTGAAGTTTAGTTAAGTTTCCATTTTGATCTTCCTGATAAGTTAAATTATGTCTTATCATGCCCTGTCCTTATTGTGCGCTGCCTTGTCTTTGTTAAGCCCTCTCCTGAATCCTTATTATACCTTGTTAAAGAATTGGGCCACCATTTGGTGCATAAAAGAATAGTTTTAAATATTTGATTCTGTAAAAGAATTGAGCGATTTCCAGATCGTCTGATGATTGTCAGTAATTGTGAAGAATGGGCACTCTGGCGTATTTGTAGTTAATTTACATTTATGAACTATTTTAGAACGTAAAAACATATAATTTACAATAACTTTGATCAGGGCTGCGGATCTTTATTTTTAGTAATCGAATCCCAGAAAGTAAGAGCTTCTTTAAAAAATAATCGTGGGAATGAGTTTTGTAAAGAAAAATATACGGAATTGAGTAAGAGACGAATTATTACTTTGACTTTATGGAATGCTTATGAAAACTGAGCAGGGCCTATTTTCTTGTATCTATTTTATTCATTATCATTGAGTTCACAACAACATCAGCTTCAACATAACCGCTCGTAAAAAAAAAAAAAAAAAAAAAAAAAAAATCTACCTCCTCAAAAATTCCCAAAATCACAAACTTGACATGGTAATTGTATTGTTTCAAGTGAAACAGTCAGTAAAACTAATATAACTCACACACAAACAAACATCTAAACTCAACTGAGAGACATCAAGATAACCTTAAAAAAATTCTTGGAAACCTTAAAAAAAATTTTTTTTGAAGATACCGAACGAGTGGCAGCTTTGTGCAGACTCTATGAGAATGTCCAAGGATATGTTACAAGCTATCCGAGGGCTGAAGTCAGACTGCAATGATGGAGTGTGAGGAATCTGTAAGTTGTTGGGGGCGCGGTGATCTTAAGTGATTTGACCAAAAATAAAAGATATATTGATACACAGGGAAGGAGGAAGGTGGCCATGCAACTCTCGATGTGAAAAGAGCATACAACAGAAGATAAAGAGATTTCAAATCAGTCGAGAGTAAATCACGAACGGGTAGCTTACTGAATAATAGTCCTTGATTTATCATGAAGTTTTGAAAGTGGCTTCAGGATCTAGGGAAAAGTTGACATTCAAATTACAGGACGATATGCAACATAAGGCTGAAACAGGCTGTTGGAAAGGATTCTAAGAACCGACCATGGAAATACGTGCTCTAGATTCCAAAGGACTCTAAGGCTGTTGCAGAATTTGCGTTATCAAACATAACGGTCCCTACCTCTACTTGAAGAACCTATTGATGCCTGTGTTTTGGTTAAGTCTGGGCTAGTCTTTGAAATTCTTGTGTAAATGAAAAAGACTGACATTTGAACATTTAAAGCAAGGTAATTTACATCAAACCACTGGTTAAATCTTAAAAAAAGTCTATCATCTTCGAACAAAGATCAACCACATTTCTAGCGGCTGTGCCATCTGTACTTTATGCCCATTCTCTTTTTATAGAGAGGAGACTTTTGAAAGATGGAGTGCCATTTAACATGAAATGTATAATCATATGATAATGGCATGTAATATGGACATAAAATGTGCCGTTTGTGCGAAATGCATGATATTGTAGAAATAGTCGTATCGGTAGAACCCGTCACAACAAGATGTATGTACTGCAGCACAGGGAAAACGTAAAAAGTCCTACGTTTTTGTTTGAAACCTTTTTGACTTTTAAAATTTTTTTGACTAGCTCTGAATGGCAAAAAAAAGGAAAAAAAGATATGGTTTTTTAATAATTTTTTTTATACAAGTACTTTACTTTGTAATAACTTGGAAATTAAGCAAGCTGGATTTGCGGCATTGGAGATCTGTAGAGACATAATTAAGCTAGTCGTTAAAATGGTTTGCGTTTTAAAATGATTTTTTAATTGCACTCTTTTTTTTATCAGTCTTAACTAAATTTACAGAAGTAATTCCTGCAAGGGTTTTATGCTTTGTGTTACAATTCATTTTATTTCAACGAGTGAGATTGTGTGAGTTATAATTTATTTGTTTATAGGAGTTTGAGCTATTATTTGATGTGTTTTTTTTTTCACTTTGATTTGGCCGAGCACATCTATTCGTATTATAGCCTAAATTGTCGTGTATTTCATGAAGTTTATTTTTAATTTCTTCAAAAAGTCCCCATTTATTAAAGTTATCTTGTTTTTGCATTCTTATTGTAACATAAACTTGATTTCTTTATAATAGCTTCATTGCTTTCAGTATACGTTTAAGCAATAGAGGATCCATATCGAGCAAGAGTCCAAAACTCGGGGATCCGAGAGCCATTGTTTATGTTTTGATCATTATCACTCTCACTTGAAAGTATTCTGGGGCGTGAGTGAGCTTTATATTGCCCTTCCATGCCTCTCACGATTATAACCGTCATCCACTAAATTGTTCAATAATCCGATCACTGTCTCATCACCATCGCTCATTATATTAGTTTAACTCATGGCGTTGCTAAGGCGCTCCTTTGAGTAGAACTAAGATTTTATAGCAAGAGATCGCAGCTAAATTGAACCCTGACCTGTTTATCTACAATGGTAGCTCTGATGGTTTATGATGGTTTGCAACTGGCTGAAAAAGTTCTGCAAATTTCCGAAAATTGCTAAAGAAAACTGACTCTTAAGTGTCCTTAAACATTAAGCTAATCTTTTTGATTTTAAAATACTGACAACAATATTTTGTTGTGCTGTCTAGTCGAAAAGGGAGGTAAGGTACTTTAATCAGAAAAACCGTAGCTTTGTTAACTATTCAGGGATAAGTGTTAGGCCAGGACTAACTTTAGATTAAAATAAGCGTTTTACGTAATGGGATGTGCATGATGTATGCATTCTGAAAATTTCAACAGAAAACAAAGATTTTCTTTGTTTATATAAAAGAAAAGTTCATTCAGAAGTTTATGCCTCTCCCTTCAGGTTACCTCTTTGTTGGAGGATTCTATTTTGATATATTATCAGCAAAAACCCATCCCCAGCAAACCCTTTCAAATACTTCAGCAAAGTTCAAGGAAAAACCCTTTCTAAGAAATTGATGACTGTCTTATTCCTTCCAACTGCCAGAGTTGATACCCAAATAGATACAGGTTGAGCAGTTCAGTTTATTTTAGAGGAAAGTACCTCTCAAAAGGGACATGAACCCTGCGCATGATACCTTGACCTTGAACCTGAACCTTGTGCATGACAAGAAACATTCCGAACAGCAAATTATTGTAAACAACAGAAAAACATTAGGGGAAGCTAACAAAACTAACAGATACAGTTTCGTTTTCCTTGATATCACATGTGTCAGTAAACGCCGAGTTCCTGAGGTCAATTCTCAATTCTGAGATAACATTTTGTTTGAAGAACTGCGAGTTAATCTTTTTTTTTTTATTTCAGTGTATATTTACTTTTTCATAGCAGTTATTTATTTATCTGTTGTTCATTTTATTTATTTAATTTCAGTATTTTGCTTATTTATTCTTTTATTCATTTCATCTTGTCATTTCATTTATTTTGTTTTAGCCAATGAGAGAGTCTATTTAATAGTAAAAGCAACAGTAAGGCTGTCAAGTCCCGCTCCGGTTGACTTAATTCTTCGCAAGAGACTTTGTATCAATATTTACAAAAAACAGTCACTTACTGAGAAGTTGTTTAAAAGGATTGTTCGTGCTGATGAGCTGCACCAATGTGGTGTTATATATGAGATTGTTTCAAATGTGCCAAAGGCCAGTGAAGAGTTAGAAGACAGAGAATCGTTGGCGCAACTAGCGGCGTCGGAAGATTCAGGAATGCCAACAGAGGATGGAGAAAGCTATATTGGTAAGATCCCTTTTCTTGTCAGATCTGAATTAATAGTGCTTGCTGTCTAGACTCGGGTTGGTGTAAATTTCATACTCAATGGTATTTTAAATTGTGGTAGAATCTTTTTGTTCGAAATAACCGCAGATATAAAGACCTTTGCCGGTTGAAGCTAGCATAGGACCCTTGATCAGCTACTTGATCAATTCAACTTGATCAGTTCTAATCAATTCAACTTGATCAGTTCAACTTGATCAATTCAACTTGATCAATTCTACTTGATCAATTCTACTTGATTCAACTTGATCAGTTCAAGCTACTGGAATCAGAAAGACCATTCTGTCATAGCACAGGTCAACCTTCTGGCTGGAAACCTTTCAGATCCTTGCTTAGTCCCCCCTCCCCCTTCTAAAGAATTTATAAAAAATTTAGTTTAATCTTTATAGTAGAACCACATGCACCGAGAGAAGATGAGTTGGATTATAAGATTAAAACATATAAAAAAACTAGGATAGATAACGGTATAGTTTTAAGGTCCTTTTCCTTTTGTTAAAGTATTCTTTTTTATTCTTTCACGTGACTTCTGTTAAAGGTGCACATCAGTCCCCTTACCTTGATCCTTATCGAGCTTCCTTGATAGTATTCGTAATTGTATCTCCTTATTTTTAACTCAGAAATGTTATTGCCTCAGAAAAAATTTCTGGTCAGGTTACCAACAAATTATCTTGAAGAATTGCAGGCTCTAAGAGAAAAGGAAAGGCCATTTTTTTAACAAAGTTCGGAAATTGTTTTGTCCCTTGATAGTCTGAATGTATTTTTTTCCCTTCCTTCCCTGGATAAAAAATTTCTTGTTATATTGTGTCAAAATGGCAGGTCGAAATTTCAAGCCTACTGTGAAGCTACAAATTTTTAGTGATTTGACCATTCTGAGAGAAATAGTTGTACACTATTTCTCGAAACCATTTGTTGAAGAAATAGAGATTGATATTATTAGTCTGCAATCTTTTCGTTTGGTTGCTGCCTCGCTCAGTTATCTCTTTAGTACTAAGTATTTGTAACATATAGTCGACTAATATAGTAAACATTAAACTCCAGAATCAAAGCTTGTACAGAACTAGGATAAAAAAAAGAAACAGCGTACAGACAAGGGAGCAATAATTAACAACAATAAAAAAAAAACTAAATAAATACAGAATGGCCTAAACAACAGGACATCAACAGGATGTGGAGGGAGAAACGCCTTGCGACTAGATTTATTAATTGTAGAAAAACAATGATCTTTAATTTTATATTAATCTTTGTTTTGAACCATTTTATGTTTTTTAAAACCATAAAATGGTTTTTCCTTCAGCTCAATTTGTTGGCCTATTATTTTATTATTTTTGTGTTTGTATGTGTTCTTTAATCAAAATTTTGACTCTGGAAGTAAATTTTGTCCTTTTTGGGCCTGCGATAGTCATTTGCTAACAAACGAATGTTTTTCCTATCTCCTCTATTGAGCTGCAGAGATATGGTAAAAGCTAATTCAGTTGAAACAGCGCTCCAAACACGTGTCTATATTTATTATTTATCTATACACGTTTCTATATTTATCTATATTATAAACTATGACTTACTTGGATTCATTTGTTATTATTTATTGCGATGTTGAATAACAATAATTATTGCGTGTACATTGTAGGTTTATCCTTTGTAAGCTGGCAGTATATATACATCAAAATGACTTGAAAAACAGTTCTAGTACTGACATTTCGCGGCAGCGCCAAGCCGCCTAAGGCAAACACTGATGGTATGCTCTTCCTCCGCCCTAGTCTATTCAAAGCTTCACTCCTCATGTCATAACATGAAGTTCCAATGGCTTTTAGATCTTTTCTTATTACCTCTTACCATCCCATTCGAGGAAGACTGCTTTTTCGGTCCCAGATGAATGGATAAAATGCACAGTCTTTGGTAATCTGTTATCCTTAAACGTAGCCTAGCCACTTAGTATTTCTTTCACTATAACCCTAGAAAGTTAAGTGGGATCACGTTTTCCGAAGACCTTATTGTGTGATATACTGTCAGTCAAGCGAGTGCCTAAAACTCTCCTTAAACATCTCTGCAAAAAGTTTAACAAGTCTTCCTCAGCCTTTCGAAGTGCACACGTTTCAGGGCTGTACTTGTCCACTGCTATTGGTTGGCTCCCAATATTCTAGTCTTAATTTGTAGATTTATCTTTCTATTCTTCTACAATTTTTTTTCGGTTGCCAAAAAAAAAAGAAGAAAACCGAATCTTGCCTGTCCACCTTTTTAAATCTTCGCAGTATCCACCATCTTTACGAATAACTGTGCAGGCAAGTGCAGCTATGTACTTGATCGATTCATTTCTTCGCCCTCATTCAGTTTTAATCTAAAGGACCTACTAACCTCATTTTCTATCTTTTTTACCGCAATATTTTACTTATACATTGCAGTATCCACTTTAATGTACGTATCTGGTATGCCATAAAGGGATAAGGATTTGGCTCAAGTTTTTTCTATCAGCTGAATCAGGTGCCTTTTCATCATCTGCAAAAATGAGGACCTAAGGTATCTGATTACTCAGCACTTCTCAATTCCTGATCTAAGAGTGACAATTTGGTCGACACATTCTCTCCCCTTCCTAAAACTACACCTTTCTTCTCTTAAAATTTTATTTTCAGTATCTCTACGTCTGATAGATATAATAATGTTAAGGTATTTGCTTCCTACAGAAACCAAGCTGTTGCCTGTGTAATTACTAAACTCACTCTTATCACCTTTCTTTTACTTTGTTGCTTTATAGTATTTTCTATGTATTTTTTGTCTCATCCCTTCCTCTCAAAGTCAAGTGAATCTCAATCTAAAAAGAAATGAAAAAAGAAAAGCAGAGAGAAAAATATCGATGAACCAATTTAGTTTCCCTTGGTTTTTCTTTTGTATCTCTCTCCCTTTCCGATTTTAATGGTTTTTCGTTGGCTTGGAAAATTCAAGCTTTTACTTTTGAAACTATTATTCATTTTATGTACTAAATGTTAATCCCTCACGTAAGAAATTTCCTACGGATTCTTGTGCGATAGGCATTGAGACTCATTGAGGGATATTTTACTATTCAATGAATGTTGCACATTAGACCTTTAGTATTAAATTAACTTGAACTCTTTCGAACTCGGCTAGTGGATGTTGGAATCATCTATTTATTGGTTTTACATTTACTACTGTTACTTTTTCAAACTCGTTTAGCAGCTGAGTTAGCGATTATATTATTTCAGCAATTTTGCACTAAAAATAAGTATGAATTTAATTCTTGCATTCTCTTTTTGCTTCAAAGCTACTTATCAAAAGGATGTATTGTTGTTCAATTATATGCTCTATTACCTATTGTAATAGTAGTATGAGTCTCAATGAGTCTCAAGTAATTTTTTGTTTATAAATTTTTTGTTAAATAATGAACTCAGAACTCAGAAAGTTGCACATAAGGCCTTTAATTTGAAATGTGTTGAACTCAGCTAGGGGATGTTGGAATTATCTATTTATTGGTTTTACTGTTACTATTTTATTTTTTCAAGCTTGTTTAGCAGCTCAGTCGGTGATTATATTATTTCAGCACTTTTACATTAAAACAAGTATAAATTTAATTCTTGCATTCTCTTTTTCCTTCAAATCTATGCATCAAAAGCATGTATTTTTCAATTACGTGCTCTATTACCTATTTATTTTATTAGAGAAATACACCCGGGGTGTCAGTGCTGTTGAAAGTTTACTTGCGTTGGATCGCCTAAGGCAGAGTGTTGCGACCAAAGAACTTCTTCAGGCTTCTGGAAAAGGCTTCATTAGGAAAACAGCCAGTGTTCCGAATATATCTCACGTAAGCCTTTTGGTCTATTTATCAAATGCTAATACTGCTACTACAATTTAGTTACAGCGTTAATTCAACAAATGATGATTTTTTAATGAATGTGCCAAAATTCCTGAGACCAAAGTGTCAAAAAGACCAAGAAAGGGACGCTTTTGGTTTCCCTTCAGACGACTGGTGGCTGGCTCGAGCTCTAAATCAAGACCTTTAGTTCGATAGTGTTTTTTTTTTTTTTTTTTTTTTTTTTTTTTTTTTTTTTTTTTTTTTTTTTTTTTTTTTTTTTAGCAGTCTAGTCATCCGTTTAAAATTTCTTGGACATCGTTGCCGTTAATGAAAAACAGAGAAAATGAGTACCCCATAGAAATGTGAAAATCATTGTTTAAAAAGAGAATCAAGAACCGACAAAGTGCAAGCACAGTATTAAGCTATATATATGAAAAAAAAAAGAATTGAAAGTAAAATGGGCTTAACTTGAAAAAGTGAAAAATATCTTTTTTTTCAAAAACTGGTCTCTTTAGATCCTGAATATAAAAATATAAAATACACTAAAAGTATCTTTTTGGTGACCCTGGCATCATATTAACCTTCATCATATTACCCAAAAACTCTAAGTCTCTCCTAATGTTATTCAGGTCTATTTTTGGGTATCGTAATTATTCTCTTTGCCTCTTGCTGTTTATTTAGCAACACTGATCTCACGCTATGATGTTTTGTATCCTTTGGTGTCGTCATAATCAAAACTCCACCGTCATTATAAACACGGACAGTGAGTCGATTTTTGGCCGTTTTGGTTTCTAAAGTGGCGTCACTTGTCACCTTACAACGAAACATTTACAACAAAACAATGCTTATAGGGCTGGAGGGAGGAGCGGGTTGAAGGGGTTGGGATATATCAAGTTGTATTTGGATGAGGGTTGTTACCCTGGTTGTGTTTGAGAGAAGGTGATTGTCTTAGTTCTTTTCTTCTTTTTTCATTATTATTTTAATTAGTGAAGGATGCTTCTCGGAACATTTATGTTGGTTTTTTATTATTATTATCATTAATTTAGGATGCCTTTAGGAATGTTTAAAAACCAACAAACAAACAAACTAATCTGCTATGGACGTACTAAGGGTAAATTTTCCCATAAAATCTGTCCGACTCCTCCTTTCATAGACAATGGGTATCATATCATGTTCAATTACATAAAGTCTTGATGTTTGGTGCAGATATTGTTGACCTACCAGTTTCATGCTCGTTTCTCGGCGAGAACAATAGCCAGTAACATCTAGTGTCACCCAGCGAAATCATAAAGGTTATTTTAAAAAGATCAAATGAACAAAAAATAGTGTTTTTCTTAGTATTTAGAATCCTCATTTTTTTTTGTATTGTTACATCAAATAAGGTTACTGCTCTGCTAAGTAGAATTCAAGTTATCGCTCTGAAGGTAAAACTTTTTAACCAACAAAAGTTTACGAGGCCTTTAAGGCGTTTTACCTTTTTTATAATATCTATGTATCCAAATCAATAATGGTTATAGGTGTCATAAGCTGGGCGGGGGGGGGGGGTCAAGGTGTAAGAAATTAAATGTACGACAATTTTTTAATCAATTAAGTGCCTTGGGAGTGTAAAAGTCTAAAAAATGTAAATTATTATGGCACTTGGTATTTACCAAGTGACATATAGCAATCGCGAATTCTGTCGGTCTGTCTGTCGGTCCCGGTTTTGCTAGTTTAGGCACTTGCAGATAAGCTAGGAGGATGAAATTTTGCAGGTGTATCAAGAACCGAACCAGATTAAATTAAAAATAGTCTTTTTCCCTATTCGACCATCTGAGGGGGGAGTGGAGGGTCGGTTAATTCGGAAAATTTAGAAAAAAATGAGGTATTTTTAGCTTACTAATGGTTCATCGAATCTTAATGAAATTTGATATTTAGAAGGATATCGTGCCTCAGAGCTCTCATTTTAAATCCTGACCGGATCCGTTGACATTGGGGGGGAGGGGTCGGAGGGGGAAACCTAACATCTTGGAAAACGCTTAGAGTGGAAGGATCAGGATGAAACTTGGTGGGAAAGATAATCACAAGTCCTAGATACGTGGTTGAAATAGCCGGAATGGATCCGCTGTCTTTGGGGGAGTTGGGGGGAGGGTTAATTCTGAAAACGATTAGAAAAAACGGGGTATTTATAACTGAGGAAGAAGTGCTCGGATCTTAATGAAATTTCATATTTAGAAGGACCTCGTAACTCAGATCTCTTTTTTTAAATCCCAACCGGATCCAGTAGAATCGGGAGGAGTTGGAGGGAGACCGGAAATCTTGGAAAAAGCTTAGAGTGGAGAGATCAGGATGAAACTTGGTGGGAAGAATCTTTATCTTACGAATGGATGATCGGATCTTAATGAAACTTGATTTATAGAAAGATCTTATGTCTTAGATGTTCCATTTTCGATTCGAATTGGATCCTGGGACGTAGGGGGCTGGAGGGGGGAAACATAAATCTTGGAAAACGCTTAGAGAGGAGAGATCGGGATGAAACTTGATGGGAAGAATAAGCACAAGTTCTAGATACCGATCGACATAATAGGAACGGATCCGCTCTCTTTGGAGGAGTTGGGGGTGGGTAATTCGAAAAAATTAGAAAAATTGAGGTATTTTTAACTTATGAACGGGTGATCGGATCTTAATGAAATTTGATATTTAAGGGGAACTCATGCCTCAAAACTATCCCGACCAGATCTGGTGACATTGGGGGGAGTCGGAAGGAGAAACCGGAAATCTTGGAAAACGCTTAGAGTGGAGAAATTGGGATGAAACGTGGCGGGTAGAATAAGCAAATGTTGTAGATACGTGATTGACTTAATCGGACTGGGTCCACTCTATTTGGGGGAGTTAGGGGGAGGTCGAGTACTTTGGCAAGTTTGGTGCTTCTGGACGTGCTACGACGATGAAAATCGGTAGGCGTGTCAGGGACCTGCACAAATTGACTTGATAAAGTTTTTCCCCGATTTGGCCATCGGGGGGGGGGCTGAAGGGAGAGGAAAAATAGAAAAAATAGGTATTTTTAACTTACGAAAGGGGTAATCGGATCTTAATGAATTTTGATATTTAGATGGACCTTGTGCCTCAGAGCTCTTATTTTGAATCCTGACTGGCATTAAGCCTCTGATTTTCCTTTTAAATCAATCTATTGATTCTTAAAGCTTGCTAGAGCTCATGCCATGTGAGCTCTTGACTCTTGGCTGTTCTTACCTCGTCACAAGTGCCATATGAGCTCTTACCTTTTTTTTGTCCAGTATATCAGAAAAACTGAAGTGGGATGGCAGCCCCCCCCCCTTCTGCTTAGGCTTGGAACCGCCTAAGGTCTACCTGTGCCATTTAGATGCTAAAATATAGTGGTTAAGATTCGTGGTCTTATGAACATTTCCCTCTGCATCACACGTCATCGATTCAGATTCCCTTGTCTCTAGGTATCACTGCTAGGTATACCATTATGTACACTACGTGGGAGTATTATCAGTTGAGGGTTTCAGATCTGCAATCCCTGTGTCTGTAGAGGGTAAGCGCCAAATATTTATGGATGTATCGTAAAATGTCAGTTTTCAGATAACGTATGTGATATCTCTAGCAGAAGAGAGTGCAGTCACATTAAATTATAACGTTGAATTTATTTATGACCATTTATTAGAAAACAGGAAAGGGGTTATTTACATACATTGTGTATGAGCTGATGAGCATACATGTTCAATAATACTAAAGTACATTGACTTTAGAGTCTAGAAAATGTAATAACTTCAAAGAAATTTTACTTTGAAGATCACTGAAAATACCTTGCTTATTAGATTTGGGTATTGCATATCTTGTATGTATTAGGTATTAGACTCTATTAAGGGACCATCCAACGCCAAATTTATAAGCTTTTGGGTAAATATTTTCTCGCCATGTGTACTGCAGTTTCAAAAGTAACCACATTTACCGATACATTATAATAATATCAAATTAGCAAAAATGTGTATGTCTTCAAAGTAATAACAGTTCTAGGTGCTAAAGTACATTGTTAAAAACCTAACAATTAAACTTAAATAAAAATCGTAAGTTCTGAATATTTTACTTCACAATATTAACTCCAGTCATTTCGATCCCCGCAAATACATACATTTGCTTCGTAATACATAATAGCTTAAAGGAAGTGAATGAGCCGCTAATAACCCCACAGAAAATGTTTTAGCTCATTTTTGGATAATGATATGTAAGGCCAGAGAGCAAGAATTCCTGTATTTCGGAAAACACTAGTCACCATTTTTAGTTTCTCAATATATTCTCACCCAGAATACCTTCAGTAAGTCTTTTTAAGGTTTCTTTTTGTGATGTTTTCCATTTTATATATTTCTATTCTATTTCATATGTTGATATGTCTATTTTATATGTTTTTACACCCTCGTATAGAAACATAAACCTGAAAACACGCGTCAACTTTGCTATTTTGCATAGGAAATACAATAAATACGTAATTATAATTTCAGCTGTTTCGTCTTGGTGAAGATGATAGTCCCATCCGTTCTGAAAGTTTTGCTGATTTGAATGGATCCTTCTCGTCGGAACCAGGATTTACGAGCAGAGAAAGGCAGAGATCGGGATCTCTAAAAGGGAATGAGATGCGTAAGTTTTAAAGCCTATGATTGGCTGATTTTAACGTTATTTTGAAAGGCAAACCGATTTAATCGATGAAAAATCTAAAAGGCAAATTCTAATGTTATTTTATTCTAGAAGAAAGGTAAAAATTTAGAAGGCACATTTTGTACTTTGGAATTGTATTATGAGGGAAAAGTATAATGAAAGAAGAGAAAATAATACTTTTAACTATAATGTTTAGCACTCTCGAAGTAGAAATAGCAAATAAAGCTGAGTAGAAATAGTCATACAATATGTGTAGTTAAACGTCTAATAAGAATTTGGTATTGGAAAAAGGGAGAAAAGGGTAAAAAATTAGAAAGCCAGTTTCACGCTTTTCAATTTTAAATTAAAAAAGTGAAACTCACAAAGAAAAAAAAACTTTTAATGCTAAGTACTTTCGAAATCGAAATTGGAGAAGACCAAAATGGTGAACTGAGAGAATGCTGCCATTGGTAGACGTAGTAGAGATTTCAGACGATACAAACCGGTAGTTAAAGTTTTCAGGAAACAGGTTTGCGGACGGCCTCATTTTGCAAGTGGTCGTTTGACCATAGTGTTGTGTTTATCACACTTATTTTCTCCTACCTGCGAATCCGTTATGGAAAATTTGAAACAACAAAGATTGTCCATATAATTTTCTTTCTTGCTTGAAAACCAGAAATGAATATTTACCGAATGCGTCGATGGGCTATTAAGAAGGATGGTATGGACTGCAGACATATTTTCCAGTGGTTTTGGCGCTTTAGACGTGATGACATTAGTTTTGGAGACCATCCTCCTTTGGGGCATCCTTATCATCTCGAAACGATGAAACGTTAAAAAACGAACCAACCAAAATCAATGAGGATTGTCGTTTCACGATTGACAAATTTGTGTCTCGCCTTCTCATACAGTATCAGAAATGTATTCCATGATTTCCAGCAGGAAATAAAAGAAACAGATTGAAAGGGAACCAAACATTTAACCTAACTCATTACAAGTGATAAGATTCGTGTAAGGGGCTCTACCAAGAAATTAGGCAAGCGTTGAGCCAGTGGATGACTCTCAGATAGAAAAGGTAAGGCCAAAGGTAAGGTAGAGGTGAGCCAAGTGAAGTCTTATTCGAAGAAAGGACGCTATACGCTTTTTAAAGTCTTGTGAAATGTGGATCGGAAATTCGTCTTCGGTCAGACTACTAGCCGGAATTTTATTCGGAAGTTTCAAGAAGTGTGTTAGAGGATTTATGGAGGAAATGTCTCGAAGTCGATTCAAGTTAGTGATTCTTTCATCATGAGAATGCTCACGGTCCCTTATGAAAGACGTCTGTGAGAGAATTTGTGGAGGAAACGCTTAGAAGTTTGATGGATCAAGTTAGTGATTCTTTCATCATGACAATGCTCATGATCCCTTTCAAGTGACCCACTACTCGTGCTCTCTTAGGAGGCCGGTGTATATGATATAGATTGTTTAAAAACCAATCGTTGTAACTTCCGGGTATTTTTCGTTTTTTTTTTTTATGTTTGTCTTGCTGGATTCCAAGTGATAAGATAATACTAATTTGTATCTCCCATTAAATCGTAGGATAAATGTTAGGATTTTTTTTTTCATAGAAAATCGTAAATGGGATATTTAGTCTCTGCGCTGGTTTTCTGAAATATCTTTGTTGAACTCAAAAATATTAAATGTAAATTTTTAATTCACATAGTTGACACTGTTCGGCCTTTCGAAATGGATAATGCTTTTTAGAAAGCGGGAATGTTTGTTTTTGCACGTTTCTAGAACATTTTGGAAAATGAAAGCATTTAAACTTAGGTTAGGGCGGTCTCTTGATACCAATATTGTTGCTTTTGAATAATTTACAGGCATGTTATAGAAATTTCGGCTCGAAAGTTGGTTTGAATGAATCTTCCAGAAATGGTCAGACTACCCTAAATTAACCTCACAAAACGAGTCCATGAATGAGCAGAAAATTTTTGATATGTTCTAAGCCTAATTCCAAAAACAAACTAATTTGCTCCAGAAAAGCCCTATAAAGAACCAAGTCAATCTTCTATTGAATTCCTTTTGTGGGTTGAATTTCTTAAATTTATGCTAATAACGGACGCAATTTCGCCTGTTAAATGAAGTGATTTGTGAGTGTGGATGCTTGTGTGCAACTTCTTAGCCTCTTGCACGTTAAGTATTCAAAATATAACTTTTTTCTTGGCCAGTGTCACCAACAGCTTTTATATATATATGTTAAACTGCCGCTTTGAGGAATCAATAGACAGCTCTGGCAGGATAGCAAGCTCAAGAGTATTTCGTTCCAGATAGACGTGTCTTGCCCAATTCTTTCCGATAACTAAAGCGAGTTTTGTATCCACGTTTTCGTCTTCTCGCAATGACAAGGAGTAGAACAGGAAGAAAAGGCTGCTTAGAGTACTTGTTGAAAACATTCTTTGATACCTCACCAGATGTTGTCATTATTGGTTGCATCTTGTCCTTGACTCTGGTACAGCCTGTACTATTTCTCTTTGTTGGATTCTTTGGGTCTGATAGGAATTGGGCTTTAGGAGGTTCAGCATAAATGGAAAGCGATATTTGTCCAGGGATCTTTTGGATTGAAGTAGGCCTTTGGAGAAAATAATTAATAGAATCTTGACAGGGCCCTCTATCAAAGGCAAGACTTCTGATCGGTAGAATAAAAACTACGCTATTTTCACTACTGCTGCCACTATTAACAACTTACTGCAGCACCAAGCCACCTAAGGCCAACATGGCTACACACGCTCCTCGTCCATCCTGATCTATTCAAAGTCTCCCTCTGTGCATTCGCCCGAGAAGTTCCTATTTCCATTAATTCTTTCCTTACGACATCCTCCCATCCATTGGGGGGTGACCCGCTTTTCGTTAGTCCCTAATCTGTCGCTCGACAAGAACAATCTTGGAGAATCTGTCATCCTTCATCCGCAGAACATGCCCTAGCTATCTCAATGTTTTTCTTATTATAGCCCGAGAAAGCGGGATTGGCCCACATTTTTCTTGTAGCTTACTGTTTGAAACACGGTGAGTCAGTCTGGTATCCAAAACAATTCGTTAGCAATTTTTCTGGAAAACATCAAGCAAGTCCTCCTTTATTTTTCAGAACACCCACATAAGGAAAACCAATGAACGTCATCAGCCAGCAAACTCAGATAGTTATATAAAAATCTAAAAAAAAGTTGGTTCTACTTAATTTTTGTTTATTTGCTTTGCGCATTATTTTATGGATTAATGCAGCACTGCCAAATGGGATCAGTAAGTGTATCGTTATTTGTATAGATATTTATTAAACTGGCCTATGCTCTATATTATAACCTAGCCCTTGCTATTTGATAATCCATTCTTGAAACGGGATAATGCGTTTATTTCATAAATATAAATACTGGATCTAAATGGATATAGACTTTTAATTGAAACTTAAATTTTATTAAATTTTAAATAAATTTTTTATTTGTATTAAATTATGCCGTATTCTCAGACGCCAGAAGTTTTAATTAATTATTAAACGTAATAAAAGTATCGAATTACTTACAAGGTTTAAAACATTTAAAATATAAATATTTAAAGTACATTCTAACATCTTAGAGTGTTAAAGTATTAAACGCATGTTAAAGTGTCAAGAATTTCCCCCCTCATAAGAGTTTCCAATGTTCTCTGATCTAAGTATTAAACAATCTTTCACTATGTTAGAGACCCACTTGAAGAGATAAGAGAGCGCTTAAATAAACTTAGTTCTTTGAGAGGGCTACCTGGGCTGTTTCTCGTTAGCAAAGCTATGTAAACGGATCAAAAGAATGTCAACCGTGTCATTGATGCATGCAACGAAAAGAGAGGCTCTTGGCATCTTATGTTAAAGATCCACAAACGCGCCGGGTTGCTATGAGACGAGGAAAAAAAGCGTCGAGGACAACCTTTATAAAGCGACATTTAAAAAGCGCAGCTTCCACATGATTTTAAACTTCTTTAAAAAGCCTCGATGTTAAACAATATCGAAGGCTTTTAAAATTTTGAAAGGCAGCAATCATACATTACATTCCTGAGCCGAAAGCTAAATACAGTATTCATACTGAGCCTTATGGCACTTTATATTATGAATGGATCAAGCTTCTAGTTTTTTTTTTAATAACAACCTGTTCGTGATAGAGAACTGTAAGTAAGGAGCGACTCGGCTCAATAGTAACCAAAACTCTAAAAAACAGAATCTTTATAACACTAGGCATTTAAAAAGAATCGGATTTTCATGCTGTTTGAGAATATACAAGATTTATTAGGTCAACTCAGCAAAACCTACAAGCCTGAGAAGATTTGCCTGGTTTTCTAAAAAGGGGTAAAAATGCCCCAAAAGTCAAGTAATCTTGTTGAAAAATTGAACCATCAGGTTCAGCGTATCAGAGGACCGTATTGTAGAGATTTCAAGTTCCCACCTGCGAAAATGTGGAATTTTGTATATTTGCCAGAAGAAAGGTCACGGATACTTGTTCTTTTTTCTTTGTTTTTCCTAGTGGTGATCGTACCGAACCAGTGGTCCCAGAAGATCAGAAGAGGGCTCATTTGAAGAAATTAAAAGTTTTAGTGTCTTCTTAAGTGACCAAAAACATTAGAGGCTATCTAGCCCTCTCATGCTGTATTTTCACTAAAATCGTCCGATCAAAATTGGCGATAATTGGCGAGACAGCCATTATCTTCATTGTAGTTGAAAGTTCTAATAATTGTATCTTTAGGGTGACCTGACCCCAACCCCCACTGCCCCCGGAGGAAGGATCGCAGTTTATAACATTTGTCCATTGTTTACATATAGTGTTTGTTATTGGGAAGTTTGCAGACTTTTTTTGAGGGGGGGATTTCCAAGCTAGGAATTACACGCGGGGACGGATTTTACCCGGGAGGAATTATCTATGGAAAAAATGTTCGTTTTTTTTCCATGATTTGGCGAAGATTGATTTCCCGTCATTATTTGAGAAACGATCAAAAATTTAATTTTTTTAAATATATTTTTTCAACTGAAAGTAAGGAGCAATATTAAAACTTAAAATAAACACAAATTATTCCGAATACGAAAAAGGTTGCCTTCTCCTCAATACCCTGCTCTTCATGCTAAAGTTAGACTTTTTTCAAATTCTTTAAGAACGACTCCTGAAAAACAAGGGCCATTTAAATAGAATAAAAAGCTTTTTAAAGCAGTAAAAAATTTAGCGTGAAGAGCTGGGTATTGAGAAGGGGTTGACCCTCTTTAAGTTTTAACGCTGCTCCTTACTTTCAGATGAAAAAATCGTTCTTTTTCCTTAGTATGCAATGGATCCGTCGAAAAGAATTTAGATACAAATGATATTCTCAGACAATGAGTGCGTATCTTTTTCTTCTTAGCAATTTCCTAGTTGTTGTTTTCGTTTATTACAGCAAAACAGCGAATTATGATAGCCCTAGATTTTTTTGCTGTTTATTTTTCTATTCACAACAATATTTTGGTGTTTACTCGTTTATTAAACAAACCTACAGCTCAACCATTGCATGTTTTATGTTTTCGGTTGTTTCCTCTTCCTTCTTTTTTTATTAATAACGTTTGTTTTTTTTGTTAATGCAGCAAGGCCAACTTTCTTGAATTTGAATTTGAACTTGAACGGATCCCGTCTTCAATCACCAGGTTGTGGAGCAAAATGTAGGTCCTGTTGATAGAGTAGATTTATTTTTCCTTTTAGATTTGAACTTTCTCCTTTCATTTTTGCCTTTTTACTTATTTTCTGCACACAAAAACACACTTATATATATATATATATATATATATATATATATATATATATATATATATATATATATATATATATATATATATATATATATATATATATATATATGTATATATATAAAGAAAACGAGAATTAATACTCAGCTGTTAGTCAGAGCTTATCCTAATCCTACCGAATAAAGTGCAAGTTTATATCCCAGTTCTATTTTCACCGTCAATTATTTCCAGAAAAGATAGTCAGACAATTTTGGGGATGGGAAATGGGGGAGGGGGTCAATTGCGTTGAAATTCACTAAAATGTTAAGAGAGAGGGAGTAACAAAAGGCTGTCAGGTAAGGGAGCTTCGCTTGCATTTTTTGGTAGTGTCACTGTTTTTTATTGTACGACGAAGCAGATAAAGCAAATTTAGAGTAAAATATTCTTGGGTTAGGTGGATCGATAAACTCTTCAATATCAATTCCCACTTTGGTAGACATTTCACCATGGTATTATAAGAAAAATATCCCCAGAATCTGATAAATGTGGTGATAATAAAGTTGAAGCACAGATAGAGAAAAACATAATTTTCGATTCTTGTAATTGGATTAACAGTGATTCCAATTTCTTATACAAAAAAAATTAGCAATTATACAAATGCAATAGCGAACCGACCGCAATAGGAATCTAATACAAATTTTCTTTTCTCGAATTAGGCCCCCTCCTTTATTCTTATCAGCTAAACGTATCAAAACATATTCAAAACTTAACAAGAATCGAGCATTTGCTTCTAAAAACAAACATATATATGTTTAGTGTAAAGATTAGTCAGGAACAGAAAAGGAAAAGAAAGATTAAAATTAATTCATTTGTTATGATGACTGTTTGAAGATATCAAATTGCTTTCACATTATGCAGCCAATGACAAATTACCTATTTTTGTTGAAGCACTTTTTATTTGTTATTGCTTTCTTTAAGGTTCTCCCAGTTGCTTGCTTTAATCTTTCGTTTGATTATGTTTCCTACGACTATATTAGTTTGACTATGTTGCCTATGGCTATTTTTGTTGACTATTTTGTCACTATGTTTAGTTTACGTCTTTGTATGCTTTTCTTAAAAACTCGGAATGTTTGTTCTAAAGCAATGAAAGACACTGAATTTCTTGTTTATCAATATTGCTTACATTCGTTGTTCTATATCGCTTCAGTCGTTTTGCGCTTTGCCTATACTCTATTTGTCTACTCACAAGCTTGATGTATAGTTATTACCTTAGAAATAATCCTTTTTTACTTTAATATCACTTAATCTGCCATAAAGAACGACTTAAAATTTTTCTTGACTCCCTATTAAATGCTTTTTAAGTACTTTCATTGCCCAATAAAGTCGTTAATTATAATTAAGATTATGAACGTATACTATAGCCCCCTCTCAACCTGTGCATTCATTGCTTAATAAACTTGCTGAACATCAACTTATTATACCCTTCCTTTAGAAAGCACATCAAAGACAGTTTTAATAAATGGTTTATCAGTTGTATAACAGACATCAGACTTATCAATTACGTGGCATATACACACACAGGCATATACACGAGATATATCAGGCATTTGAACGGGCAGAAATAGCTACAACCAAGTAAAGGTTGTGCCACAGCCATGAGTAACTGGAAATTAAAAGATGGGCTTTTGGACGAAATTGCTAATGCTATTAGATACTGAATCAGGATTCTTAATTATCCATGTTAAAATCCATGATTTTAACATTATCCATGTTAGAATCAAAAGAAAAAGTATGACGAAATTAAATTACGAGAATTTCAAAAAAAAGAGCTTTAAAACTCCCAAAAACCGCTTCTAAAGGAAATGAAGCATGTACAATGAGAATCAACGTGGTTAAATAACTGCTTTTGCAGTTTCTCAGCCCTCTATCTTAAAAATAGAAGATCATCGTATTTTAACTTTAATAGCACAAATGTGTGCTTTTTTTCCCTGGCACTAGATTGGATTAGAGCATGATAGAAAGCTGTTTGCTGGCTTATCTGCCTACTTTGTGTAAATTTATTTTGTTATCATTAATTAAAATGCAATTTTTTCAAAAAAACCTTTTTTTTGGCAAGATTTTCCTTTTTGTAGCATTACGTTATAGAATAACCCAAAATTTTGCCTTTTTTTCTGAATCCAAAACAGGCTTATCGGGATGCAATTTTTCATTTTATTTGTTTTAATTTTTGTTGGCCTTGAATTTCCAAAGAAAACTAAATGAATAATCTGGAATATAGGAGAGATTAATTTCCTTTTTTCTTAATTTTTTTCTTTTTGTAGCGTCACCATCTGCTAAGCTTATTACCAAAATGAAAACTTTGATCGAAGAACAAGATGGCTCGTCTAGTCACACTGATGAGAGTGATGTCGAAACATCCAGGAATCAGAATGAAGAGCTGACTAATCCTGAGCAAGACAATGTTCCGAATCTTAAAAAGGTAGTTTTTCTTCTTGGACATTCCTTCCTATTCTTGTTTGACATATTCAGATTACTGGCCTTGTTTTATTCAGAAAACAGAATATTCTGAAAACAGACTGATTTTTCTGTTTTCTATCCATCTTTTTTCTACAATGTTGCAATATTTAGTTTTTCCTTTCTTTTTTTCTTTATTGCCTTTATTTGTTTTTTCAACTCATTGAGTTAGAGTCTTCAAGCTAAGGCAACCTCCTCCTTCTCTCCGCCTCCCTCTTTTTCTTTCTCTCTCTCATTTGCTTTCTCTTCATCTCTCACTCTTTCTCACTCTCGTTTTCACTCTCTCTTTCACTCTCGTTTTCTCTGTATACCTTTGTCCATCTTTCTTTCTCTCTTTGTCTTTCTCCCCTTCCCCTATCTCTCTACCTGTCTTTCCATCTTTCTTCACTATTAAGTAATTTTTGTAACTTTAAATGTGTTCTGTTTTTGATGAATAAGGAGTTTTCATTTTTCAGGAAAGATCTCCTTTTGTGAAGCAGTCTTCTCTGAAATCTTTGAATGAATGTCAGTCTAATACAAGGTTAGTTTAATAGCTATTTTAAGGAGAAACGATAATTTCATTTTCGTTTCTCCATGAAGCCTTAATTCACAAAGTTCTGCACTGCATGTAAAAGCAGGGGACATACTTATTAAAAACAGAAAAAAGAACAAGAAAAATTTTATGAGAATTATGGTTATGTGAAAAAGTATATAGCCTGAAAGTACATAAAAAGTATAAATTATATGTATATATAAAGTATATAAAGTATATGAAAAGTATATAGCCAATCTGGTGACTAAGGGTTTGTCTGGTGATTGCTTTCCAAACCATCTGAACAGGAAATGCTATTCTTTAATGTACTAAATGAGCCTTTTTATTTTCTGCGTGATGTAGAAAGAAACAACGTTTTACTTTTTATCCTCCCCTTGCAAAAATTAGCTCAAGATTATATCTCCACCTCCTCCGCCAAAAGTCTAGGGTACTCATAACGCTTTGCTAATTATTAAAAGATTGCTGAAATTGAAATTTTGTTTTAGCCGGTTTTCTTTTTTAGGTTTAGTAGCCCTCTGATTCGTTTGTATGTTAAGAAATGTTCAACATATATGGAACGTTTTGTTTAGTTTTTTATTTTATTAGTTTTTATTTTTTTTTAGAGAGAGAGAGAAAGATGGTTTATTAATATAAATAAACAAAACAAAACAAGCAAATGGCCCGAAGCAAAGCTTGTTTGAGCTTACAACCCCAATACACATACAAATAAAAACAATACGAAAAAGGAGAGGAAAATAAACAAAGAAAAGAAAAGGAAAAGAAAAAAAAATATTCAATTACTCTGCTTTTCGATCGATACGGGATTACACTTCAGAAAAGACAAAAAGACAAAACAAAAAGAAACTAAAACCACTTGACCAGTATCGCTTAAACAAAACCAACATCTCGGATCCACTTGAGGTCCACTCAACTATCAAAACCATAAATATTAAGGTAAAATAGCTTTAATTCCCGCCGAAATTCACAAAAATTATCCATGTTTCTTAAAGTCGTAAGTAAACAATTCCATACATGGGGTCCTAGATGCCGAATAGAAAACTGAGATCTACGGGTAATAGCAAGCGGACTCCGTAAAATGTGTATGAATATCGCTTCCTAAATCAGTCATACTTTTAAAACATATTGGTAAACAATTTTGAAAATATTTATTTATAAACAGGCTTCGATAAAAAGTAACAAGTCCTGCTAAAGGCAAGAATTCGCAATCTATATACCTCTTTTGTACTGAGTCTTTAAAACCAACACCGCATTACACTCGAAGCGCTTTATTCTGCAAAACTCAAATATGATTGAGATGACAAGGAAATGTACCACCCCAAACTGTACAACAATATAGCAGATAAGGGTGAATTAAGGAATAATATAGTTTTCTTGAAATATCTCTTGGGAAAATGTACTTCAACTTTCTTAAAATTCCAACATTCCTAGCGAGTTTAAGACTAATATAATCGATATGTTCTCTAAAACTAAGACCTTCCTCAATTAAAACTCCTAGATAATTTGTAAAATTGATTCTTAAAATACTCATATCAGCAAAATTAAGTCTGTCTATCCAAGGGTAATAATTTCAGATCTTACCATACAATAAACAGTAAGATTTACTATAATTCAAATTTAACTTATTATGCTTCATCCACTTTTGTACAAACTCCAAACAAGAACTAATACGACTCAACAGCTGAATTCCTATTTGTACAGCCACAGTTAAATGAGTGTCATCCGCAAAGCTGAGGACAATTACTTTTTCCTCGTCACATCCAAAGTCAAGATCGTACGAAACCATATTAAAAGCTTTGCATAAATCATTGCAAAAACTAGAAATAACAGGAGACCAGGAACAGTTCCTTGAGGTACTCCAAATTTAACCTTACTGAATGAAGAAACGTTATCCCCTAGTTGTACATATTCAGTTCTTTCTTTTAAAAACGAGGATAGTAATTCAAGAAATGGTCCTCTAAAACCGCAATTTTCTTATTTGGCAATGAGTATAAAATGGTCAACGCAGTCAAAAGCTTTTACAATATCAAGAAAAACAGAAGCGACTTTCATACCATTATCCAACACATCACTCACAAAGTTGTCAAAAATAAAACAACATGCTCAGTAGATAAACCCCCCGAAAACCAAATTGATTTGGACTAAAAAGGACTTACTCTCCGAAAATTCAACTATTCTTTCAACTATTAATTTCTCAAACAATCTGGATACTACTGGTAATAAAGAAGTGGGCCTATAATTTCCTAGTAAACTTTTATCCCCACCTTTATAAACAGGAATAACTTTTGCAATTTTAAAACAACTTGAAAGCACCCCCCTTCTAAACATTTATTAAAGAATTACACTAAATGACCGGAAATAACATAGTAAATATACTTTAAAGTTTTAACTGTTACAAAATCACAGCCTGATGCTCCAATTTTCATATTTTCAATGTTTCAGAAAGCTCAGAAGCGTTGATTGGCTTAAAATATGCTGAAATATCACTCGCATTCAATAAATATTCTTTTAACTACTTCATGCTCAGAAATAACTATACTTTGAACCAAATCCTTCCCCACATTCGCAAAATGACGGTACATCCTATCAGAATTGTATTATTATTATGTGTACCGTCAGGAAATATACCATCATAATTAGGACTTACGATGGATTTTATAATTTGCCATTTTTTTCTAGGATTACTTTCACAAGATTTAAATTGATTACAATAGTAATCAACTTTGGCTTTACGAAGTAGTGTATTTAACTGGTTACTATAAATCTTATATTCTGTTTTATCACTTACGCTATTACTAGCCGCACACATTTTGAAAAAATACCTTCTTCTAATAATAGGCTTTAAAAGAGCTCGAGTAACACATGGTTCCTTTAGAGTTTCTCTACGACGAGTTAAACTTTTACAAGTACTACAATCAACCAATAAACTATTTATAATTGAATACCAATTTTGAAACTTAGTATTAATGTCTAGTTTGTCACTATTTAAAAATTCAAAACTTCATTTCTCTAACATTCCTTTATAAAGAACGAGCATATTATTATCGATGATCACTTTTTTATATCTTTTTTGTGAATTTGTGCTAGGCCTAGTACCGCTACTAAAAAATTTTGAACACTTGTTAATATCCCAAAATGGTCAGATACTTCATGTAATATCACACTTGCATTGTGGTAAGTGACATCAGCAAAAATATTATCAATCAACGATGCTGAATTCATAGTGACCCTTGTTGGGACTGTAATCTTAGGCTTCAACCCATAACTCAACATAATATTTAAAAACTAGCTAACCTCTGGAGTAATAAACAAATTCATTAAATCAAGATTGAAATCACCGCACACAAATATAGGTAAGTTTCTACTCCTAATCATGTCCAACTGCTCTTCTAGTAACATAAAAAATTCATTAATATTACTCGACGGAGGTCTACAAACAACAACCAAATAAAATACCTTAGTTTCCTTGCTAACCATAACAAACTCTCAAATACCATTTCTCTGTTAACCCTTAAATCATCTCTTTCTATAACTAGCAAGTCCTTTCTAATGAAAGCACCCAGTCCACCATGCTGACGAGTCTCCCTATTCTTAAGACACAATTGATAATTACCTATTTCTAATAAACTAGAATTATGAATCTGTAACCAAGTTTCAGTTAGAGCTAATATTTGAATTCCAGAAAACATACATAGTTGATTTAAATATGTTAAACTGCTTTGCAGTCCCCGACAATCAAATGGAAAACTGCAAAAGAGTCATTGCGTACTTTTTTTTTTACTTTCCTCTGCAACAAAACCATCAATCCCTCTACTTTCATCTACTAACTCCATGTGAGCCAAATTAAGTGGACGCAATCTATCAAAACGTACACCCTTATTCAAAATCACTTAAATGGTACTGGTCAAGTGACAAAATATCATCATAACTAGCCAATATTATTCTACTCAGTGAATTCCGGGACGAAGGAATGTTAAAACAGTCTTTAGTAACTTCCTTCAAAAGACGGAAATAAATATAACAAACAATAATTTGACTGAAATAACTATCTGTAACACAAGCAGTAAGTGAATTAAAAGAAAATAGATTAAGAAAATATACAAACAGAAAAAAATACAAGCTAAACTTTTCCTCAGCAATATCTGAAAAAATTAATAGCAATTTGTTTTTCATTTATTTTTAACTTATTATGTGAATTGTAGTAGGACCACTTTTTTTAAGGAATAACCGTGACAGTAACATTAGTAGTATCATCAGTGTGGGACTTATCATGCGGTAGTGATAACAGGAGTGGAAGTAGAAGTTCTGAAAAGAGTAGTCTTGGTAAGAGTGGTATCGGTAGTAGTTGTAGTGGTAGTAACCCTTCTAGACGGCTTTTTTTTCTCATGTAGATCACATACTTTTTATAAAACCAAATTTTTTTAATTTTTCCAATGCAAAACCATTCGTTAATCCCAATCATTTGGCAAAGGTTAACATTCTATCGTTAGCAGGAGCAGTCATTTCGCATTTTAATTGAATTTTGTTATCCAATTAATTTTTAAGAATTAACAGTACATCGTTTCGGAACACTCTGTAATTGATTTGTAGATGGTCGCAAATTGAAAGAAGCGTAACATATCTACATGAAGAGGAGGAGGGAGCATATCCCAAACCAAGAATATTCATGGTAGGAGTGATCGTAGCATGGGTAGTAGTAGGACTTGAAGCATTTTTCAGTGATATTTGGGCTGAATATTTTCTTTAAAAGGTGCAGCATATCCAAATATACAAAGTTGAGGATGGGTCCCAAGACCCCACTTTTGGCCCTTCAAGTTTTACAGCTTAAAAATCCCTTCACGATAATTTTGGTTTGTCTGTGAATTCTATCCGCGGGCTTGTAACTATTGATACGAGAAACGCTTGGTTCCTAAATTTTGTTGATATCAAACATGATGTGTGAAATAGTGCTTTCTGGGTTTTACTTTAGGAGTGTCACGTAGTCATTTGAGACCACTGTATGTTCACGAGTCGAAAAGTGTGTAATATAAGTATACTTGTGATAGATATTTCTATAGTTATGCTTGGAATAGGGGAAGGATTTAAAGACAATAAAAGGTTAATATTTCCGCAATTCCACATATCTCTCCAGCCAAAAACAAAAAAAACAAAATAAAAAAAACAAAACATTATAACTTTTCAATATCCATTATTATGAGCTGTCTCTTTTAGTGGGTATGCATCACAAACAGTTTCTTCAACAACACTTTCTAGTGAAGATGGGATCAAATCAGCTTCTGGACAAAGTATGAGCACAGAAGAGTCAGTTAGTCCAGATACTGAGGATAACCCTATCCCTACTGTCGAAGAGACTCTAGTCGAAGGTTTGTACTAGTTTGGCTCGAATTATTTCTCAGTCCCTTCAATTTCTCCCTTTGTTTGGCCCCCTTTCCTTGACACAAAATTAAGATTTTTCGACACCCCCGCTTCCACCCAAAAAAGTCGTGAAGCATAAAAGAGTATGCTTACCTAAACCTAACATTTGGCACCTTTTCAACTAGATTCAACTGACTGTTTGCATAATGGGGATTAGTTGCTTCGGTTCATCCTTCATCTATCCATATAACTTAACATAATTGTTTTGAAATTGAAGATTAGTAATTGGTTCAGAATTAACTTTTTTTCACACACAAATAGGTTACAACATCAAAGCAACGTGTCAGAAGCTCATGAAGCTTAGGCTTATTAGAGATGAGTAGAATTTCATGTTTCTTTTGAATTGAAAGACCGCCTCTTAAATATGTTGATGGCAAACGTGGACAATTGATATGAAATAATTTATTAGATCTTGGCATCCCTGTCCATCGCTTGGTGCAAACGTGTGCAAGGAAGGAGGGGGTGTAATATGATTTTTTCTTGAGGTGAGAGGTAAATTACGAAACGAGGAGGTTTTTCTGGGATTTTTTTTCCCAATTTAACTGGATGGGAATGGAGTATCCTTTGGACCAATCATGGATGAAGAATTGTACACTAACATAGTTACATTTTCACTTATACTTTGACATCACATATTGTAAGAAATAATTAAAGTAGGAAACAGTTTAGAATAATAAAGCATGTAATATCTTTCAAGGAAACATTTACTTCATTTAATGAATCGTTAGGTAAATTATACCCAGAAAAAAAAATTATACCCGGAAAATATTTTACCCGGGAAAAAAAAATTAAGATCGAGTTTGATTGTTGCAAAAAAAAAAGTCGCCACGTTTGAGTGAGTTCTTTTATTTAAGGAATTATGTTCTGTAAAAAATTGTCTTATGGTATTACTCAAGCTCATTAATGATTATTTATCTTCATTAGATTATTTTTGGAAATCTTAGCTCACTATTCTAAGCTTAATAGTGAATTCGGGAAGCTTAGTGGTTTTTCCGGGGAAATTTTTTTAATAATTCATCAAGTTTCAATTTATTCTACTTGTATTTAAATTTACCGTTGTTAAAGTGTTTTTGTATTTACACAACTTTTGACATAGCTCGGTGCAGAGAAATCTAACCGGTTTCCAAGACTTTGTAGATTATCTCCTTCACAAGGAAAAATTTAAGAAAACAAATAATAAAAATATGTAAAAAGCCATTAACCTGGTTTAAAAAATAATTTTAGAAGAATCAGCCCCCCCTCCCATTAACTCCTTGGTTTTACATAGAATCTTTGGTGTGCGGACATACCGTCCATTAGCATTACCGACTTTATTCTTGCAGATAAAGTTGTTCCTACTCCGCCATGTCGCTCTCATCCTTGTGCCCCAATGAGAGAGAAGAAAGTAAGACCAATGAGTCACAGAATGTCGTTACCCGCGTCTGCGTATGCTACAGTCAATAATCCCCAGTTTGATGCCCATTTGCTTGATTTACCAAATAGCTCTTCTCAAGGTGCTCTGTCAGGAGACGGTAAGATGAATAATTCAGTGACCATTTTTAACGCAATTGTATATATATATATATATATATATATATATATATATATATATATATATATATATATATATATATATATATATATATATATATATATATATATATATATATATATATATATATATATATATATATATATATAAACCTGTTGTAGCACAGTAGATTGATGTTCTTCCTTGGGAATATGGGGCCTAGGTTTCGATCCCCGCCGCAGCATGGTTGGGCGATAAGCTTGCTACTTGTCCCTGTAAAAAACACCCAGCGACTGAAACGTCGATTCGACGCTCTATGCGCCATAGGTTTATACAGGCAAGGTCAGTGTTGAAAGCTACAGCTTTGTGTGTTTTTTTTTTTTTTTTTTTTTTTTTTTTTTTTTTTTTTTTTTTTGGCAAGGCTTGCTGGGGCATGCATCCAAAAGGTGACAACTACAAACTCTACTATAACAAAGAATCTTCTTTCTTTGCCTTTGCTCAGTTGTTGAAGGATTGTATCATTTAGACACTTCCAGTTGTGCGTATAAACAGGCTGAAAGGTAAAAAGGTAAGGTAAAAAATACGGCATTGGACTTTACAGTTGTTACTAGCGGTGCTGATTTCCGTTTCTTAGACCTTCAGCCAGGAAGTGCAATGAGGGGCTGGGTGACAACCGTTCTGTGCTTTTGCACACCCTTTCTGTTTACCTTCCTCAGAATTCTCCAGGTATCCATTTAAAGCTGGGTTCGTCTCTGGCTGAGCTTACATATTCACGCAACTGACTCTCATCCCAAAGTAAATAATTGGTTACACTAGGATTCGAACCCTCGCCCTCTCGGATAAAGAATCCTAACTCCACCGCACCAATTCACTCGGTTAAGACGCCTCTAACAGGCTACAAGGATTTACTATGGAAGATAACAGCCGATGAAGCACCGTGAATGAAGGTCATACGGCTACTGGGTAGCACTGCAAAGCAATAGAATGATTTGACAACATGTTCAGTTATTCTAAGCTGGGATTTACATACTTGAAACATGGAAGAGGCTGTAGGAATATTTCTAGACACGAACTGATAATCAAAGAATACAATAGGTTCGTGGGTGAAGTAAAATTATGCAATATACTTCTGGAGCTATACAGTTTTTCCTTCAAGCCAATGAAATGGTGAATGTTTAAACTTCTACCTCGTGGATTTTAGCACCGGTAACGGGTGGCTACTACATCGGTGAGTATGCAATCAGGCAAAGACGAACAAGCTGCTCAATTTGCTCCAGTTTAAAGATGACTTGTCTTGTGGACTGACTGTTGAAGTCCAAGCCGCAAAAGATGGTAGGGACACTGCTAAAGAACACTGCTTCTATCCCGTAGGAATAACAGATCAGATTTGTGACCTGCAGTCTGTATAGATATGAGGATAGAATCGATTATCCTACCTGGCAAATGTAAAATATTCGCTGCCAACACTGTGTTGGCACTCATATCACGATGAGATATATTAAATATAGGACTACTTATCACTTTTCGAAGAGATTTCTCCGTAGAGTGGCATAGCAAAGGAGTGAGTAGTGCTGCCGGAAGGATCCATATACTGTTAATACGACATACACACGGTACCACAGTACTGGTTCATTCCTAATTTATTTTTCTACGTATTTGTGTCTTATTTGAATCTTAAAAATGTGTTCTTAAGCATTATATAAATTCTATTTTTCAAAATTCAGGCATGAAAGGGTTAAAACTTAGACCTTCTAAAGGCCAAAGTCTCATTTTCACTTTACTGAAAACAATCAGGCGTTTTATAATTATGACATTGGAAAATAAGAAATTGCTTAGATTTTCAGGAATTAATAGCATCGTATTAAATACAGGACCTACTTTTTTACTTCTTCTCACTAATCTTGATTGTTGTAGTTATTTCTTTTTTTCTGTTTTTGTCAGTCTTTTGACCAGTACTCACTAAATAGTTCATAATACGTATTGCTTTCAATAAAACCCAAATGAAGTTCACGTCATTTAGATAGTTAGGGTAGGGGGGTCCATTACCCTATTTATTACTTCATCATTAGTTGTGGTAAATTACTTTTTATTTTGTGTTGTTAATGTTATGACAAATAAACAAAACATTACCCAAAATAAAAATCGTATTCAGTAAATTTCAAGTGATGCAGATCTGTAATAACTGTATTCTCCCAAACACTTTGTCTGAAGTTTCTTCGTGGGATATGGAAATAGTCCTAGTCCATTAGTTTTTTTCCGATTTTTTTTTCTTTATTCAAAATATAAAAAAAAAATTATTTGATTCAATATAAAAATAAAATATTTTTCAAGTCAAAATATTAAAGGAATAGTAATACTTTGTAATGGAACAAGAATAATGTTTTGCCTTAATTGTTATAATCTTTTGGTGTTATAAAGATTGACTTCAGAAGGAAGCTTCACTCATCTTACTTTTTTTTTCTCTCTAGAATTTTTGTTTGGATGTGATTTTTTTCGTGTTTAATTTGTTTCAAATGAAGTTTTATTTAAATTTTTTGATTTCACGCTGAAAATGTTTTTGTGGAGATCGAAAAACTTGGAATTTATTTTATTTTTTTATTTGCTTTTGTTCTGGTTTTCTCAAAATCCCCGTAAGTAAACTTACAATTGTTATACCTAACCTTATTTACCCTAATCCGTCTTTTTGCTCTAAATGATTATTTGAAGAAGAAGACACAGAGCCTAGTACGTCTCAATCACTCAAGTTCATATCATATTCTTTTAGTGAGCCGATCAATAACCTATGATCATTGCAAGAAACCTATCTCTTGGGATGTTGAAAAATTGTTCTAAGTGCTAATTATGGTATTATCGATTAGTTGAAAATCTGTTTGTCTAAATTTAAGACATTATTTAGATGAATCTGAGACCATGAGCCAGTCATCCTATGCATCACGTCTTTCAGAAAGCCTTCCTGATTGGTTAGTTGTTGGTGAGAGAGTGGTTGTCCGACCTCACAATACCCATGGGATCGTTTCCTTTGTTGGTGCTACTGAATTTGAGGCTGGGGTCTGGGTGGGCGTGACCCTAGATAGTGCGAATGGTAAGTTGATGTACATATTGTATAAATTGCCAGAATTACGAATCGAACGACCCTCCTTTTCATCTTGAAAACGAGAAAAAAAATATAATTTTGCTTTTACTGTTTGCGTTTAACAGATAGAACGTGCCAAATTATTGTAAATAGTTTGACGTTTTGCTTCCACTGTGTTCGAGCCTTTCGTGTCAAAAACAAACAAAATTGTAGATAATTGAATATAAAAGGAATGTAATGAAAGTAATATAGAAATATACTTGACAGAAATTAATTCTTAACGGCTAAGTAGTTAAAAGACATATCATCGTCACCACGAGCGAGTATATTAATCATTTCGCTTATTGCTGTAAAGGTGTACTCAATTGTACAATATAATAAAAAAAATAATAAAATAACTTTTCTCTCGCTTTACCAACAAGTGATAAACAGTTTGCTTTTCTTGTTACCAGGAAAAATTGAATGTTTTGTGATGAAAAAAATGAAAGCATGGGGTGGCTATGGACATTCCATAACTGGACAAGTACAGGTCTCATATCATGGCTGCCCATTCTTTCATTCTTAGCGTTAGAAAATCTCAATTTTCCTATTAGATATTTTTTTTTTTTAGTTTTTAAAAGAGCTGGAGGTCGATGTGATTTTTATCTAAATAATGTCATTTTATTGTTTTTATTCTCTTTTTAAACAATTTTATAGCAATAAAATTATGGCTCATCATTATAAATATAAAGCCCGTATATGATTTTTTTTTTGCATTTTTTATTTAATATCTGTCAGCAACTTATTTTTACAACCAGTATGCATAGTCTTACTCATCGCTAATAACTACATAATTATAGGCTATACATTTCATCGAAGAGATAAAAAAGTACCATACAAGAAAAGGGAACACATTAAAGAATACTCACATCTGTTAAACTATAGTTGCTTAAGCTTTGAACAAAATCTAGTATGGCAACTAAAACACTTCACAAATCCGGATAAACTGAGACATGGTATCGTGAGGGCCACTAAGTTAAATATTATCTCCCAATATGAGATTAAAAAAAAAACGGCATTAAACTTTACAGGCCCTACCGGTGGTGCTGATCTCAGTTTATTGGCCCTTCAGCCAGGAAGTGCGATGGGGGGGGGCAGCGATCCTGTGCTTTCGCACACCCTTCCTGTTTACCTTCCCCAGATTTTTCCAGGTACGCATTTAGAGATGGGTTGACTCTGGCTAAGCTTACAGAGTCACGCCAATGACCCCGTCCCAAACTAAACAATTGGGTACACTGGGATTCGAACCCTCGTCCTCTCAGACAAAGGATCCTAAATCCAGCGCACAAATCCACTCGGCCAACCATATGAGATTATTTCAAGACTATAGTTGTAGTTTAGTACAAGTCCCAAATATCATGCAGCATGTTGTCAAAAATACTGCACGAATCAAGTTATAACAGTTGCATTATATTGTGTTGGTCAGGGGCGTAGCCAGGACTTTATTTTTTCGGGGGGGGGGAGGGGTGTACAAAAATCTTCAAAAATGCATCAAAAATTTGTTTATGTTCTTTTTGTTACGTTTTTACGAGTCAGACAAACATATTGGTGGAGGGGAGGGTCAAACCCCCTACCCCCTGGACACGGCCTTGGTCTTGGTCCACGGTTGTGAATTTTGGACGTGAAAATTCAAAGAACAAAAAATCAAACTCTTATTTAGACAGAATTGGACGAAGAAGGATTAGTTGTTGTAGTAGTAGTTTAATTCTCGATGTCTAGTAGGGAGCTGCTACCTATTTTTTTTAAGGTAAAAACGATGGATCTGTGCAAGGAGTCCGTTACTTCACGTGTCGTTCTAAATTTGGTGTCTTTGTACGGCCCGAAAAGATAGTCTTGGACAAACGAAAACCTCAATCAAGTGTGGGTATGCGTCGAAGCGTTAGCAAAGCTGAAGGGATTTCAGATGTAGGAAGAAGACGAAACTTGAATGTTACAGGTATTGTATTTTCTCGATATTGTTTTGACTCAGGGTCTTTAAACTATTGATAACAAAATAAAACTAATATGATTCATTATGTTTAAACTATTTGTAAAAACAAAACAAAAAATCGTTAAATGTGGCAATAATTTAAATAAATTTGGTTCATCAAAACGGTGAAAAAAAAAATTAAAGGTAGTTTACTTTTCCTGTATTTTAATGACTCATTATGTTCAAACTATTATTAAAAGATAATTAAAGGGTAATAAAGTTAATAACAGTGGTTTTAAAGATGAAACCAAAATATTTTTTTCAGTCAAAGTATGAATTTAATATGCTAAAACAAGTATATGATCCATTAAGATATGAAGAATGGCAACCCAGGCGTCTATCTAGTGATGATTGAAGCAATATAGAAATAAAACTCACAATAATAGAGAGAAAGAAATAGAGACAACTAGGAACGAAGAAAAGATATTTAGATTTGGGTCCTCCTGTGCCTGGATGCACATAGGGTAGCACCGGTAGGTCGCCACCTTAATATTGCCTGCGCCGACAGCCAACGATTCCCCATCGGAAACCCCTCTAGTTGTGCCTCCTTCTCAAGGAATTGGGTCAGAGTTATTTTTGGCCTTTTTGATCTGCTGAGACCATGTTATGTCCATCCCTGCACATCATGGGGAAGTCTTCTATCATCCAACCACACCATATGACCCCAGTATATCCAACGTCTTCTTTGACGATTTCAAGATTGGGAGTATGATTAGACAGAAAAATAGCACTAAAACACAGGGGAGTACGAGTTGACAAGTGGGAGAGAAATTTCAGAGAAGGAGGGGAAGAATTAAGTAAAGGAGACTGAGTGATACGTGGAAATATAGAGCGAATAGAATGCTCCCAAATCACTTCTCATCTTCATTCTTATTATTTGTCTTAATTTCTCTTTTGCAGCTCTGTTTCATATGTAGAGGGAATTTTCCAAGGACTGAATATGTGTCTGTATATATGTGTGTGTGTGTATCTGTGGGTTAATTGTCCGTGGACTGGGGGAGGGTTTCTGAGGGGCGGGGCAGAGGAATTAGCGGAACCTAATAATTACCTAAACGAACTTTTTTCTTTATATTATCGTTTTGCGAGAGCAACACTTTGGTTCTGTCTTTTTTTTGTTTTTCGTTTTTTTTTTTTTTTTGTTCATAGCACGTCGATTTCAACTTATTCCTAGAAAGTGGTAAGGGTCTAACCTCTGCGGTTTTTACGGGAAGTGTGGACCTTAGGCCGGATTGATGAATATGACTTTGCATTTTGCAAAGCTTCGTAGAATTCTTGACTGCGGCCAAAAATCTATTATTTCTACCGATTTTTGTTCGTGATTTCAGCTGAGTTTATCATTCGGGGTTTCGCCTTGGGATTGCGGTAGAGAAATGGTATCAGATGTCCCTCTTAAACTTTAAAGTTATCTCATTGCTAGAGAAATTAGAGTTTATCCTTTGCTCCTTTCTAAGTGATGACGTTAGAAACTTGGCTTACGGTAGCAAAGTCAACTTTTGAGCTAAGACAGATAGATTTTTTTTCGACGGCAGTCGATAGCTCTTGATGAGCTGATCAAAGTTGTCATCCATTTTTTGGAAGAAAAATTCCTTCATGAGATATATCAGTTTGAAAGTTTGAAGGGATTGACAACTTCAGTAGTGAGGTACACATTAAAACGAAAAATAAGCCGATACAGAAATGGTATCAGATGCGCCTATTAAACTTTAAAAGTTCTTTCATAGCTAAAAAAAAAGAGTTTATCCTTTGCTCCTTTCTAAGTGATGACGTTAGAAACGTGGCCTACGGCAAAAAAGTCAACTTTTGAACTAAGACGGATAGATTTTTTTTATGGCAGTCGATAGCTCTTGATGAGCGGATCAAGGTATATGTCATCCGTTTTTTGGTAGAAAAATTCCTTCATGAGATATACCAGTTTGAAAGTTTAAAGTGGTCGACAACTTCAGTAGTAAGGTACAGACTGAAACCAAAAATAGGCCGATACCAATTATGAGATATATAGGGGAATTCTAATCAACAGTCGGCTGTTAGCTCATAATCATCTTTGGCAGTGAGAGGTTCGCGGCTTTTGCTAGTTGGTGTACCTATTATTTGTTTCTGGTGTATTTGATGGTAAAGCCAATTTGGTTCCAGTGATAAGACATGTAGGGGACTTGTAAGTAATAATCGGCTTTTAGGCTACAATAATTTCAGTGATGAGGGGTTTGCAAATTTGCTAGTTTGTGTACCTAGTATTTATTTTAAGATCCTTACAGATTAACAACCTCAGCGTTTAATCGAAGCGAGGAAACAAAACCAAAGTGTTGCTCTTCCAACACTTTACTCGGCGAAGCCGAAGAAAGGTTGCCGCAACACCTCACGTTGCCCATGCAACGTAGATCTAGTTTTACATAGTATATTAAGTAAGGTCACTGAATATATACTCTAAAAGTAAGTCTCCTGAAACGAAAATACTATGAATTTTTCATCAATATTAATGTATCGCTATACTATTTAAAAAAATGAAAATACCTCATAGAGTATGGATATATATATAGGAGACACATAAATATGGATATATAGGAGACACATAAATATGGAGCCTAACACATACACCGGTATGTCAGAAATAAATTTAATTCTGGATAGTCCTTTCAATGATTAAAGTATGGATATTAAGATAGTTGGCCAGGTATAAAATATGTCAAGTTGTGTTACTTTGGCCGTGTAAGAGTTACTTTTTTACCATACGAGCATAGTCTAAAAGCAAACTCAGCATACGCTTGTACATAGACACATTTATAATTGTAGAATATACCAAGTTCCATCCTAAAATCGTGTAAGAATCACTTTTTTAGCGTATGGTTAGTCAATTTCCTGGAATTCTCCTTCCAAAGAAACTGTTTCTGCTAGCATCATTAGTTATTTTAAGAGGTGCCGGCATGAGAGATGTTGCAACTTTTGGGTCATTTTGTTAGCTCGGATGTAGAAGAATATAATCAGAATTGGTTCATTTATCGTTAGCTCATTATTAGCTCATATGCTACTTGAGTGTTCAACCAGCTCTACTACCGGTTTGAATTACAGCTTAACATGGAACTATAATCCCCTTATCTACTTATTTGTGTTTATAGTGTACTTGGTAACCAACAAGCTATTAATTTGACTTTTGCGGAGAAGCAGCAGGATTCAATCCTTAAACTATTCTAAGCGGCATTTTTGTTTTTTTGGGGTAATTAGGCACTTAAGCTTCATTTAAAGTAAATTAGAATGTTTCTTCTGAAAATTTTACCAATAGGCTTTAATCCATAAGCTTCAAATATTTTGTTTTATTACGTTAGCCTAATACGAAGCATTAGACCATACAAAGAGATTCCTTGTGTTGCAAAAAAAAAGTGGGGACGTTTACGAGAACAAGCTTTAAGATTTAAACAAAGGCTATTGGAAAGCAGTAGCTAACTTCCATATTGTGCTTTTTTGATCAATCTGACTTACGTCGGGATCAGTGGCTCCCTAAATTCTTGTCATGGGAACATATACCCGAATAGGCTGTTGGATTGCTATGAAACTTAACGAGAGGTAACAATAAGTGTCCTAGTTGTAGTTTTCGGGGTGTTTGTAACCGATTAGACTCAAGTGCAGGGAGAAAGTTCTTCAGTCCTTATTGTCAGGAATACAGCGAAAAGGGTTGTCAGATCTCAACTGTACTTACTCAATAATTAACAGCTTATATTCTAGTTATGCTTGTTGAGGATTCGGTGACAGATTTGACCTTTGTGCGGGAGGGAGGTTATTAAACTGACACCCCCTTTTGGGTACATCAAATTGTCACCAGGATATCTATGCGAAGGGCACGTCAGATCTCAACCAAAATTAGTGGGAAGTAAGAACTAAACTAATATATATTCTTATACAGTGTCTGTACCCACTATGACCTTTGTGGGAGGGGGAGATAGAGGATCCAAAGTATCCTCCTAACAGCCTGATTTATAGACAGATTGGCAAAATGCAGTAGACTAAAGCCAAAAACTACATTAACGGTTCTGTATGTCTGTATTCCCTCTGTGAGGGAAGAGCTACACTATGGCCATGGATTTCCGTTAGAAAAACTTATCAGATCTCGACTTAATTTGATGCAGATTGGTATCTAGCGTTTTCATTGGCTTTTGATTGGACTCGAGTAAGATTTAACATCTTTTGCTATCGACTCAAATAACTTACTTTTTTGTACGAGTTTTTGGGCATGGTTGCTGATTATGGTTATGATGCGTCTTTTCGTCGATAAACTGAACATTTTACCGGTGGCCCGTAACCGGAGCAGAGCTCCCAGTGGCATCCCATAGGTAATCACAGCATAAACTCTTTGGATACAGAACCATAGCAAACGAAAAACGTCAAACAGAACGTTAACCTCTTCTCTATAAGACATAGTTTCTAACTGTAATGCATCGTCCATACGTGCTGGAGCTTTTCGTGGGGCCTTGTTCTAGAGGTCTAGACTCCGTAATTGTCTGTGGTTCCGTCCAAGATTAGTGTCTGCGCTTACATGGCCCTTGCTAGGCAGTTTAATAACAGGGATATAGTCTAAATATGGGAATGCATTCCTATTATTGCTATGATATTTTGTTTGGTATTATGTTAGCATTTTTTTTTGTCTGTTTTCAAGCACTGAGAGCATTTGTTTATGTGTTTCGATGTGTTTTACTATGAAGATGACCAAATTCGCCTCCAAAAAATATTCTGTCTTCAACTGCCAAAAGTTCTTGTCGTGAAATCTTAATACTTCTTTTAGGGTATTTTCATGACGGCATGATTTTCAGTCAAGCACTTCGACACCACAATCTGGAAATTCCATAAATTTGTATCAGCTGATCCGGTTTTTGAGCAGCTCGTTTTCCTGTAATCCATTTTTTTTTTTTTTTTTTTTTTTTTTTTTTTTTTTTTTTTTTTTTTTTTTTTTAGTAAAAACACAGTTTTTCTCCTATTTCTCCCTTTTTTAAGTAATAAGTAATTGACATTCTATTTTCTTACTCCTATTTTTCAGACGACACAAATAGCCTACGAAGGTCAAGAAGTCGAACTGAGGGACTCAATACTTCTATTAGTGGTATGCCAAGACATTTTAAATCATAACATGTAGGTAATCTGTTTCAATAAGAATCTAAGCCAAATAAAAAAGCAATATTTGTCCAGTGTTATTCTTAAGTCAGTCAAGGTCACGTACTCTTTCTTTTTTTAGAATCACGCTCGGTGAGCGTCCGCCAGGAAGGTATAAAAGGAAAAATTATTCCCCTCTCCCCTCCCATGTGAAGACTAAAATTACTGTGTTTTTTTATGACCTTTTGAGTGATGCTCTCCGATTCTATTTGCGGCCACGACGCCACTCTGGGAGATATAAAGCGTTCTCAAAAATATCAAATCCTAATTAAAAACAGGAACAGAATGGAAATAAAAAGAAAAAATGCGTGACTGTATTTTTATTTTATTGTATGATTATTGTGTCCAAATTATGTGCCATTTCTAGGTGCTAGATTTAACTAGACATTCCTTTTAGGCAGCTTTCTTTCTAGATAGATAAAATTGACGTTAGTGGTATATATTTTTTTTCATTTCAAGTTGTACTTATGGAGGTAGTACTTTGTTTGAATCCCCTCCCGTTTTTTTTTTTTTTTAATTTGAAAAATTCCACCTTCTTCTCCTCGGAATAGAATTCGGGGTACGGGATAGACAACCTCGGGGTACGGGGTACGGGATTAGACAAGCTAAACAGAGTCTAAGAAAGGTGTAAGACGTAACTTTTTTCTACTGATGAAAGGCTTTTTTTTATTGAAAGTGTAAATGCTGACTGTGAAAAGTTGAATAGAGAAGAATAATTCAAATTTTCATTACTAATATTATTGATTATGGTGAACTAATTTATATCGTGGGTTCTATCGTAGTCTGTGTAGTAAACAATCTGTTCTGGCAGGATATTTATTCTGTGGATATTTTATTTTCATTGAAAAATGCCTTTTTTGGTGTTTTCAGTGGAAAACGACAAATTTGCCTCCCACCTCCTTAGGTATTGAGAGAAACTTATTTAGCCACTCCTCCTAAATTTCCGAGAATGACCCCAAAAATTGTTTATTCTAATTTACAAATTTTGAAAACTCTTTCTCTCCTCCTATCAACGCTATTAACGGCGATTACGAAAAAAAAATGGTTCTTTAATGTTGCCTGCAAAGAATTTTAGAATTGTCGATTCTCTTAAATAGTACCCTTGGGGTAAGGATAATTTTCTTGCTACTCTAAAAGCTTGACAACTCTGACATAAGTATAGCCTCTATTATCTGTTGATTATTAACAAATGAAGAAAGAAGATTATCTGTTCATTCAGATTCTAATATAGATAAAAATCTCTGAATTGTGGCCTGCCATTCAGTTTTATCTATTTTTCATTTGAGTTAAAGACACAAATACTGTTAGTGTTATTGCTTAAAATTTGTATTCCAGGAAAAGTCCCCTTTTTCTATTGAGTTATTCATTTTGGGTATTCAGTAAATAAAATGGATAAATTTTAAGAAAAGTAACTTTTAAGGTAATTGACTCCCAACTTTAAATGAATAGATTTAATTACTTGTTGTTTTTATAAGTGTTGGACCTAAGGGTGGTTTTTGTAAGATTCCCGGAAACACTTTCCTGCTTGGGCAGGAAAGCGAAAATGAAAAAAAAAGGAAAACAAAGATGTTGTTTGGGGCACGAAAACTAGTGCAATAACTTCCAGGGAAGCTATCCAGCTTTCCTGTGCTTTTGAACTAGAACTGGTGCTCTTTCTTGTAAGAGAAACAATTTCTCTTGCAAAAGTAGTAATATTCTTCGGCATTTTTGGAAATTATGCCAGAAATTTGACCTCCAGCTTCGCTTTCCACGAACTGTCAGGATCCACTTTTCGAAAAAGCGGAAAGGGTTTCCAAGTCGTGAAAACCCAAATGGAAAGTTGTGATCGTTCAAATAGAAATTCATTCCTGATCTGCTTTCCAAGTCGCGAAAACCGCCCTCTAGTAAATAATTTTGATCCAAATGTTTTGTCATAAACAGATTAACTTTTTTATCAAAATTGTGAGAAAAGCAAGAAACAAAACCAAGTCAGGTGGGCTTGGCTCACAGTTATTTTGAAATGGAAAATCGAATATCTTTCAGCAACTTGTGAAAAATGTCATTTAGTGTAAGGATTAAAACTTGGTTAATGAATTTACTGAATCATACTGAGGCTCATACATGCAAATGTGTTGATAATTTTAAAAGCACGGACAGAGGATGTGATTTATTTGAATATCAAACGTTTAACTTCTTTCTTATATAAAAATGGCTTGTATTGTGAGAAAGAAGCAATCCTTCGAGGCTTAAATAAAACTACTGGTAAACTTATATTTTTTTTTTTTGTTATGCCTTGTTTTTCTCCCTGGAAATATCTTGTCTACCCAATCTACACTTGATTTCCCCCCCACTTTTATGCCCCCCCTCCCGGCTGCGCACGGGCCTGGCGACATACGATCTGTCATAAATGATATGAATAGTATACGTCAGGAGCAAATAGAAACTTTCCAGGTTTCTGGATAGTCACATTTTATAAAGTCCATTGAAGGATAACCGAACTAGGGGATTAGAACTTTAGTTTTTGAAATGTTGATTTTATTTTGTGTTTGGTTATATTCCTTTTTCCTAATGTTGAACGTTCCTGTATTTTGTAGTCGTTGTTCTTATGGTTTAGCAGGCATAAGAAGTTCATCCTTTTCATCACTTGTGGATTAATTTATTTCGTTTTTCTTTATTATTTCGTTATTTACCTAGTAGAAAGTTCCATTCTCAAATCCCTACAAAAGATGTGAGATGGATTCCTTTTCTCACTCTGGCTTTAAGGAATCCACCCCTCCTCCCTTTGAAAATGTCGTTCCTCCTTAATGGACTGACGTTTGTGTACCTTTCCCTATGTACTGTCTGAGAGAGTCTGTTTTATGTTAAAGCAGCCCCCGTTTAAAGGCTTTGACACCATTTTGCTGAAAAGCTGAATAAGCCCATGGCCTTTCACCCCCTCCCCTCCCCCACCAAAAATGGTATAGACACGTTAAGGGTTTTATTTGCCATAGTTTTATTTGCTGTTTTTTTAACACAATTATCTTCCATACCCCTTCTGTTATTTTTATTTGATTATTTGTCCCTTATAAAACTTGGATTTTAGCGTACACAATATATTCCTCTGTTGTTTCTGCTAATCCTATGCTTTTTGTTGCTGAGTAAGTCTAAATCAAAAAGGTTTCGTGTCAAAATTCCTATTCAGTTAATTCCTATAGTGTTTTTATTTGTTTTTAAATGGATTTTGTGTATTTATTGTTTTTTGTTTTTACTTTGAGTATTTTATTGCATTATTGACTATCATTGATTTTTTAATTTTTTTTCAAAAATCATTAAGTTTTCGGTTGTCATTGTTTTATTGATTTTTGTCTGCTAAACTTTAAGAAATAATAGATTGTAAAAATATTATTCACTTATTTTTTGTGCACAATATTCAGATTAATTTTATTTCGGCGAAGAAGGAATAAATCATGTTACTGCATTTGACTTCTCTCTTTTTTGAGAAATCTGTTATAGGGTTGTATTTGGGGAAGCAAAATTGTCTAACAGACCCGTGTTATTATCTAATAGGATACCAGACTCGAACAGTATTTAGAGAATAACCTTTATTAATAGAGACTGGAACTTATAAAAACATATTTTTGATGAGAATACAGGATTAAAATAAGACCGTTCGAATGAAAATGAGGATGAAAATAAAATAGAAAATGAAAAAAATGATAAAGAAAGAACTTAAAAAGAGAACGAGAGTTAAAGGAATGTTGAATCAATTTTAAATTGAATCGTCAAATCTTCTTAGCATAAAAATATTACGTAGAAAATAGGGAAAGAAAACCCCCCTTAAAAAGGAGTCTCTTGTGAAAATTATACTAGGGATTTGAATGTATTGAAGTACCATATAGCGGAGGTTTTAAGACCGTATATGAAAAATTTGGAAATTTTTGATTTTCCAGAGAAGCATGGCAGCGATGTGCGTTTTTTGCTTGTGTTTCTTCTCAAGACTGATCATATCAAGTTAATGGTCTTAGTATAGACGTGGAGGCATCGACCGATCGGTATGTAATATACCGATCGGTCTTACTATCAATTCGGTCTTAGTATATAAAATCGGTCTTAGTATAGACGTGGAGGCATCGATCGATCGGAATTTGTATGTTCTTGTGCTTTATTTAAAATAAAAGAGCTTATGCGACAGCAGAACGTCAGTTTCTTTGATTCCGGGCTAAAAAACAATAATATTGTCCCAAGTAGGTGAAAACTTTTTTTAGTGGTCATTCTAAAATACCCAGTTGCATTATAACTGTTGAAAAAACATCATCTAACTCTCCAGTTTCAAACTCCTTACTGTTGCGTTGTGACGTATTCTTCCCTCAACAAATGTGTAATCCATACAAAATAAGCGGTTACTATAGATCGCCAATGCAGTAATCTTAGATATTATAAAGTATTTCACACATGCGAGATCACTTCAGCAGGGGTGTCTTTCCCCCCCCCCCGAATAATTTGGATAAAAAAAAAGTTATGATATAGCCCATGCCCCTTGATTCTCAAGGTTTTGGATCCCTCTTACCTCCTCAATGAAAAACCTGGAGCTACCCCCCTGGTAGGGAACAATTATTAAAGGGAAATCAGTGAACCTTGCTTTGGTGGAGAAGAACCTTGTGCTTCGAAAGTTGAACTCTTAGGCCCAAATTTGTCAAGAATCCCTAAGAGATTTTTCGTAGCAATACGGTGCGTAGGGGGAGGGTTCTACCCCTCATGTTTCCTACAGATTGATAATTGCAAAACCTGTTCTTTTTGACAAAAAACTAGTCTTTAAATTTTAATTGCAATAGCAATCTGTTGTATAGCAATGATATTCATTGCGATCGATATTTATTGCAATAGCTATTACAATCATTGTGATAGCAAGGTTGAACTTTAGTCTAATGAGTGGGGGTAAGAGGGACTGACATCTGAAGCCGCCCCAATGTTTAGAAGGGATCTATGGTAGGCTATGTCTAGAGCTAATAGTCTATGGCTGTACTTGCTTTTTCTAATGATACACAATAGGTACAATTAAAACGAATAACATTTTTTTTAGCTATAGTAGACTGGAGCTAAAGGTTTGGCTTTTACTGTTGTGATTTTAGTAGAAGCTTTATTGACTGAAAATGCCATTTTCTTATATTTGCCGTGCAAATTGGCTTTTTTGGGAGTTGCATTGAAAAATTGAGAAGACGACAAATTTGCTCCCCTCTCAGATTTTGGAAAATAAATTCCCTAATGTCAGCGAACTGACCTCATTATTTATAAAATACATTATCATAGTCTATAACAATTAAACATTGATGAATCCTTGCTTTTACCATTATTTAGACGCTGTGAGAGAAATCTGTACTTGTAGATTTTAATCCAGTGCGATTAGTTTCCACTACATATTAAATTAAAGCCAAAAAACATAAATAAAATAGTGAAAATTGGCATTCACTAGGGATCTGTCATCACCCTCAAACACAAACTATAAAAGTAAGTATTAACGACTGTTATGATGTTTTTGTCGTGTGTATGTTGCGTGCGAGATCGTATCGGGGTGGGGGGGGTGGCATCTGGGGTACAGTGTTTAACCCCCCCCCCCTCTCTCTGAAATTTTGCCTGAGTCGTAAAAACTGTAAGAAAAATGCATATGAATAAATTTTTTATGCTCCCCCCCTCAACATCCGACCCAAAATCCTGGATTCGCATTTCTTTGCGTTTCCTGTAAGTAAGAGGCACCAAGAAGCTCTGTAATCAGTGCATAGCCCTGCGTCAAAAATCAGCCACATCTACCTGGATTAGGAAGATTTTAAGTGCTAAATGTATGTTTATCTACCTTCATAGAAAAGGTGATGCCTTTACGACTTTCAAGGTTCGAAACCACTATGAAAACATGTCTAATATAACATTCCTGAGCGATTTTACCGGACAAGAGAACAGTCTAAGAAATTATGAATTAGAGTACTCATTGAGGTCAGTAATGCAAGAACCTGGAAATTACATCTTCGCCAATAAAGTTAATAACTTGTGCTCTACTAGCTCCTTTTTCATCGACCAGTGCTAACGTATTCCAGAATTTCTTCGAAAGGGAATGTCGCAAAAACTATGGTGAAGAGCATGCGAAGGACCATAGAAGTTGCCTCACACCCTTTGCTAGGTAGTGTCAATGGGAGCTGTCTAGTCACTGGTGATTATGCCAATGTAAGGTAATTACAATCCTTTTTAATAACTAGCAGCAAAGCGTGTTGGATGACAGTTATAAATCAGCAAAAAAAACCGTAGCGTATACTTTTGTGATGACTGAAGAGCATTTATTTTACCACCCTACCCAAAATTGATGGAGAAAAGATCAAGTTTAAACGATTTTATGCGTGTAGATGCATAAAGAATATTATTGAGAAAAATGGAGAGGGGATATTCTTTGTTTCCGTAAATGAATATTTCTAAAGCTGTAGTTTTGGTGTCCACACTTTTTGCCTCACAGCTAGGTGATCCAGTTCAAACTTTCAGGGATAGTTTCTTTTTTAGGGGGGGGGGAGATGGATTGCAAGGTGTGTAGATTATAAGACTGTAAGCTAGTTTTCTGTTTCTTTTTGTGCTGTCTTCCGAGATGCTTTACTTCTAGTAAATACGCATTTTGTTTTGTTTTTTTCTCATTAGTCTTTTGCTTATTAATTATCAAGTCCTAGATCTGTAAATGATATACTTGTATGAACCAGGGAAAATGTAACGCTAACATTTCTTATTCTATGACCTGACGCGTTTGTAGTTTTGTGAAGTTGTGAAAAGAATAGATCAAAGACTAAGAATTAAAATAATTTGATGCAAATTCAGGTCTACCCGTTCACCTCCGACTCTAGGAGTCTAGGAGACTTTGTCTATTATCTATCAATCCTAAAACATGGCATTCCGTCTGAGACTCTAAGCGGGCAAGTCTATTAGGCTTAGGTTACTTATTCGCTTGTGAGTCCCAGCAATTTCAGCCCCTCCTTTTGCATACAAGTCCTGTCGAAATTGTCCGTCATAATTCAAACCAAAGATCTTGATCATTTCTTAGTTCTATGGGTATCTACCTTAGTTCTACCCTAGGATGGATGATAGACAAAATCTAATAACAAGTGAAAATGACATCATTTCTAATATACAATCCTGAAAAAAATGCTTATGCCAGCTTTGCCTCTCTTAGACAACCTGTCTTGGCTTTGTGTCCAATTGGCCAATGGTTTGATTTAACTATATCTGCCAGAATCATCCAAGACTCGTTAACGTCAGACATCTAGTTCAAATGAAATATTAGACTCGGGAATAAAAGGGCCTGTCTGAAGATATATTTAGTTTTCAAAATACATTTCATACGTCATATATTGATCGGTCTATTATTTTGTCGAAAATCCCCTTCAAATGTATCACACATGTTACCTGAACCAAATTGTTAATGTGAACTGCTTTAAAGCCCTGAATTCCACTCTCCTGTTAACTTTTGATAACATGGGGTACGCTCTTTCTGGTTCTCTGTGTTACTGCTGAAAAAAAACTCGAAGTTTAATTTTTCTTTCCCGCACTAATGGCTGTAAAAATAATCGTTTTCATCTTTTTTTAAGAAAAAAAATCTCTTATGACGTCTGTTGTTTGTCGATACTATTTCCTATCCAACAGAACATACAAAATTACAAGAAAACATGTTTCTTTCTTTAAATTTAGAAGAACTCGTAACCTCTCTTCAAGGAACGTTCCACGTTTTCTCCTTCTGACTACCTCAATTGTCATTAGCACGACTCCCTGCTATCTTAACCCCTCAACTTCTCTTAAACCACGTTTTCTTATAGGTACTACAGGTTGCCTCACAGTCGGAAATACACCTATCCCATCGCGCAAAGTATCTTAACCTCCCGGGATAGTTTGTTCCTTGAAGATATTCTAGTGTACATCTGAAATTCTGTGGGCGAACATGTTCACAAATTAGAAGGGATATCAAAACGACATTTTGAAACAATTGTAGAATTTCATCTAATCTTAATCGTAAGATGTCGTAATACATTCCTCTGATAGATATGCATGCTCGTCGGATACTTGCCTAGGAGAATAGCATTTAGTCTCACCCTCCCACGCTTTTTGATAATTGCCTATATTTTTACGTAGCTTGTCTTTCTTTCTATTTTTGTTCCGTTTCCCCCCTTAAAATAGAACACCCAAATAATTTTTTTTATATGTGGCTGAAACACGCCTATATATAAGCTAAAAAACGCATGCCCTCCCCTCTAACTAAGCCTTGTAGTTCAAAACTCAGGCCTTCTAATGCTCTCAAGAGTATTCCTTCTAATGCGAGGAAATACTCTTACAAGGTTGTTTATTCTGAATTGTAGTATTGGCGTCTTCTTTTTGATTATAAGAAATTGCAGGCATCTGAAAGAGGTAATAGAATTATATGTGTATTGGCCCTATCTGACCCTTAAACTCTGTTCTTTCACCCATTTCAGGGTTTAACTGTTGCATTCGTTCAACCATCGGGGGGGTGTAATAATGAAAGACAACTATACCTATGTATTCTAACAAGAAACAAGTAATTTGGTAGATGTATACATTTTTATTGTACTTTTGACAGATGGTTGGTAGTACACTTTTTATTCATAGTATTAAAAATGCTGCTTTTTACATTAAGATTCGTACCAATATCGATTTATTTGCAGTAGAGTGAGAATCGTGGCAGTCTATGTAACGGACAAGGAATATCTAGAGGTGCCTTTATTTCAAGAGGTAAAGGGCTGAACAGACCTTATTTTTTTCATGTTAACAGTGGTTTTGTTTAATACGAGTCTTTTGAGCCAGTTTTCCAAGTAAAATTTCCTTTAGGTTAATACTCCTTTGGGTAATTTTAACCTGACATATATAAGTTCGAAAGTTTGACTCAACAAAACTGAATTCTTTCAGTACTGGATTTGTAAAAAAAAATACTTACTACAGGGGTTCTCAGTCATTCAACCTTGTTTACTATGATGCTTGGTAGCCTGATAAATAATAATTATAATTTATTTATTACCCACAAAAACACTTTACAATAACTGTTAGATTGTGAAGTAAAAGAAATTAAATACACACAAAAATACAAAACATACAAAAACAAAAACTGCTATACATTTTTACTGTACAGAAAAATTAACAAGACGGTTTTGAGGAAAAAAGTTGATCAAGACCAGTACTTAACAGCTTTTCCAACTTTAATACTATGTCAGGTATATTATATTTGTTAATGAGAATCCGGTTACTTGTCCAAAGAAGAATAACTGCTCTGGAATCTTCTTAAGTCACTTTTTCTCAGGATGGGTACAATTCCTGCCCTGTAAAGAACTGAATCATCACAATAGGCAGAGTAGAGTTTCACCAGTGCCTGTTTCCTTCGATTATATTTCCCTCGATTGGAAATAATTTTTGTATATCCAATTATGTTCGTTTAGATTTATCTGAATAATTGCGCTGACAAACTGGAAAAAAATATTAGTAAGGGTTATGCCCAACCACCGTATTGGATTATCTTCTTTGAGTGTTTTACTAATTGGAAACATTTGTTAGAAAACGTAGATTTTTCAGTGGAAATTCCAGCTTTTGGTTTACACTCAAAAGGCTGGAAGAAAATCTTGCGCTTCAACAGCCCTTAAGAGACGGCCAATGACACAACCTAAAATCCTCAGTCAAGTCAGTGGATACCCCTAGGAAGGATACTAAGTATATACTCCCCATTACTTTACTGCTCTTCCCACGACGATTCTAAAATATTGAAATCTCCCCAAGAAAAACCAATTAAATAACGCATAGATTTGTTCCATATAAAATTGGAGCTACTTAAGATAACTAGTATTTTGCTATATCACTATTCTTGACATGTAAAGTCTCTGTGCAAAAGTAAGGCTCATACGGCTTTTGAAAATCCTAAGGCTCGCTCTTTATATTCGCTAGATATGAAAAACAAAAATTGAGATATGTTCCTTATCCTTACCCTGAAAATACAGGTTTCTCGGTTTTATGTTTGGCAGTGGATATTTTTAAACTTGAGCTTCTCAGTTCAAACCCCATACTAGTTGGATCCTTTCTGTATAAATATGTCCAGCTATATGTTGAAAAAGCCCTCCAGAAAATTAAACGAAAGAAGTAAACCTTTAAAATCATCATCTGTCGAAAAAAAAATATCTAACATTTTTCAATCTTCACTCACCTGTCAGCACCACATGATCGCAATGTTATCTAACGTCATAACTGTTTTAATGTGTTTCGGCAAAACAGTAAATGGCTTCTTATCTTTCAACATTACTGTTCTTGGTTTCTCCTAATGTCTGGAAGGAACTTTTTTTTTTCTGTTTGCTATTTTGTCTTGATTCATTTGTATGCAAGGAAAGAATTTGAAAATTTTGTAAATAAACATTGATGACTATTATCTCTATTTGTAAATCTATCACCAGAGAATCATTGACATAAGCTTACCTCAAAATCCAACCCTGGAATGGAATTTTTCTCATTCATTTTATATATTTATTAAATAAAAAAAACAAGTTTTTTCGGCTGAAAGTAAGGAGCGACATTAAAACTTAAAACGAACAAAAATTACTCCGTATATGAAAGGGACTACTCCCTCCTAATCGCCTCGCTCTTTACGCTAAAGTTTGACCTTTTCTCACAACTCTACTTTAAAAAAAAAAAAAACTTTAGCTTAAAGAGCGGGATGTTTAGGAGGCTTATGTTAATAAAAATGCCATTTTGATCGTTTTTTAGCCAACAAGAGATTTTCTCTAGTTATTAGTTAGTATATAGGTCGACTAATTTACTGCTCAGCTTGTAATTCACTTAGTAACTCTTCGACTAATTTCCCTTAATTGTACAGGAATTGTCGTATTGCTAATACACTGCTTAATATTGTCGTTGTTATTATTGCTGGACTAAAAAAAAAGGTTGAGGCTAATTTCCCCCCCCCCTCAAAAATTCTACATAGCCCCAGAATCCAAAGGGCTATTGGTGGGCACTCGAACGTGATTTTGTAGATACGGTTGCCCATCCCATCCTCCTTCTTTAGAAACTTTCTTTAGCCGTGGGAAGTTGACCATTTTGTTTTTTTCCATCCTTATAGCCCCAATCGTCAACTTCAGACTAGACCAGTACTAGCAAGAAAACTTTTTCTCCTACCTCAGATATTTTCTTGTGTGGCTGTCGGTGCTTCATATGTATATTCAGGGAGACCTGAACAGGTAAGATTTTTGAAGCGTTCCACAAAATATCCAGCCTCATGGTCAGACACTGGGCAGAACGGCCAGTGGCTGGACGATGGCTGAAATTAGTCACAGAAAACACATTTCTACAAACAACGCTCAGTGATGCCACAAGAACGCTGATGCCGCTAATTCACCTCGTGTTCTAAAAATATCCGGTTGTCTCCGTTTTATCTTGATTAAAATTTGTTCAAGAATCTATTGGAAAAATCATGAAAAAAATATCAAAAAAGGAAGCATTTTTGGAAGTGCGAAAATTTTTAGCGACAGTGAAAATCAGACGATATAGAATCTGAATTTTGAAACATCATTTTATGCCAATTAAAATTATATGTCAAAGAATTAGAACATTTCAGAAAGGATTGTTTTCAAGATTTTAGTTGTGTAAGAATTGACGTGACGAAAGTATTTCCCAATTTACGAAATTTTAGCAAATCCCATTCTGTCAAAGAGCAGAAATGTCAGTGAAGCATGTGATCGGTTGAAATTTCTAATTGATTCCCACTCTTCCTGATGACAACGAATTTCATTCTATGACAGTTCCAATCTTAAGATCCAAGAGAGAGAAACGTCGGTAAAACATGGGATTTATAGATAAGTCTAGTCACTCACACTGAAGAGTGATGACAATAAATTCCGTTTTAGGTATTTAAGTTGAACATGAATTCAAGTCAAAATGATACGCGAACATAAATTCATTCACACTTACAGCCGCTTAATCTTCACTGTCATGAACAATTCCAGGTTTATTAAGGGAAAGCACCATGGACCAGACTGGTCGATGTAATGGACAGTAAGTAAGAAGCAATCCTTGTCAATAGATAAATTTAAAAAACATGTTTTTTTTTAGCTGAAAGTAAGGAGCGACATTAAAACTTAAAACGAACAGAAATACTTCGTATATGAAAGGGGCTGCTTCCTCATCAACGCCCCGCTCTTTACGCTAAAGTTTGACTCTTTCTCTCAACTCTGCTTTTTAAACAGTAAAAAACTTTAGCGTAAAGAGCGGGGCGTTGATGAGGAAGCAGTCCCTTTCATATACGAAGTAATTTCTGTTCGTTTTAAGTTTTAATGTCGCTCCTTACTTTCAGCTAAAAAAAACCTGTTTTTTTTATTTAATTTCTGAACGTTTTGAATCAATGCATGTTTTGATTTTGGCTCTCCGCAGAGGAATAATATACTCAAATTTAATTAAAAATTATCTAACAAAATATTTTACTAAACCGATTTATAATAGTATTGAACCAGTTACAAAACGAGTTCAGTGCGCATCTAGCATTCATTCAATGCAGTCGCATTTCGCTAGCTCTGATAATTGGTGACGCGTGATTATGGGCACGAATATTTTGGATGCTCGGATATTTGGATATTTTTTAAGAGTACGGTGAAGAAATCAATTAGCAGGTCCTGCGTTTCACTGGGCCACCTGTCAAACGGTGATTGCCACTACTGACGTGGGCCTGCCCCACTAACAGGTACGAGTTTCAAACAGCCTGTCTTGATCAAACAGACTCTTAAAAAGGGATTTAGAACTTTCAATGTCTAATCATCTGAGTTCCCTCCGAGGTTTATGCGACCGTTTCTCAAACTTTATTTGCCCCCAGGGCATAAGTTACAACCCTTACCCCAGGCTTTGGGTGTGGGTGGTTATGCTGACCCTGAAGTTTTTGTTATCTGATCTTTGGGCAATTTCGGACAAACTGGCGATTTCAAAATTTTGATCGGATGCATTTGGGCAAAAGAGGGGGTGTGCAGGGGGGATAAGTGCCCTCTGGGGGGATAGATGCCCTCTCCCGACTCCTTTTGACTCAGAAAAAAGTAAATGGAACTTTGAATTTCCAATCAAATGAGCCACCACTGAAGCTTATACGACCTCTCCGGCACAAAAACTTTATATGCCCTCGGGGCATAACTTAAAGTATTTGCCCCCAGGCTCTGGAGGTTTGGTAGACCCCGGAGTTTTTAATAGCCGATATTTGAACTATTTTTAATAAAATGGCTATCTCAAAATGTTTATCGGACGGGTTTGGGAAATAGGCGTGAGATGACACTAAATGCTCACCGATCTCTTTTGACTCATAAAAAGTGGGCTATAACGTTCAATTTCTAGTCAGATGAGCCCTCTGTTAAAATTATACGAGCACTCCTTCTATAAAACCATGTATGCCGCAAGGGCATAACTTACAACGTTGCCCCCGAGGCCTGGGGTGTATTTTCGACCCAAAAGTTTTTGTTACATGATCTAGTTGCCCTCCGATCTCTTTTGACTCTTAAAAATTGAACTAGAACCTTCAATTTCCAATAAAATGAGCCCTCTGAAGTTTGTACGAGCATTCCTTCTATAAGAACCATATATACCCCCATGGCATAACTTAAAACTCCTTCCCTCAGGCCCTGTGGGTTTCTCTTGACTTCGGAGTTTTTGTTAAATGATCTTTGAAACATTTTTAACAAAATGGCTATCTCACATTTTTATCGGATGTGTTTAAAAAATGGTTTGTGGGGGCTAGTTGCCCACTGATATTTTTTGACTCTTAAAAAGGTCACTAGAACTTCTGATTTTCAATCGAATGAGCTGCCTCTGAAGTTTTTACAATTACCACTTTCACATGATGTGCCTCTAAAAAAATAATAATAAAACATTGGAGCCGTATGGCTTTTACTGTAGGCAACCCTATAGCGCTGCCTCTGATATTTCAGACAAAGCCGAAGCCATTCAAAAAAGTTAGGAAGCTGCTCTTCATATTGTTGTTCGCCTATGTCTTCAACAATTCTATCGAACTTGAAATGTGTTTATCCGAAACGTCTGTGTTTTCTCTTCCTGACATTGGCGTTGTGGATGCTATTGTTCATTAGGTTAAAACACGTTTTTTTAACTGAAAGTAAACAGAAACATTAAAACTTTAAACGAACATAAATTATTCCGTAAGTACAAGGGCCTGTCCCCTCCTCAACGCTCGACTCTTTACGCTTAATTTTGACTCTTTCTCACAAATCTACTTTATAAAACAGTTAAAAACTTTAGCGTAAGGAGTGGGACGTTGAGGAGGAGACAACCCCTTTCATATACAGAATAATTTCTGTTCATTTTAAGTTTTAATGTCACTCCTTACTTTCAGTTCAAAAACTTTTTTTTATTTTAATTCAGAACTTTTTTTATATAATGCGTGTTTTGAATTGGGATCACCGAACATAATTAATTAAAACGAACTTTGCATATTACCTTTACTTTTTTTTAACTAATAATAACCATATAATAATGTAAGTTTGATTTTTTTTTTTTTACAGTTGTTCAAGAATGGCTTCTGAATCTCAAAGGCTCTTTAATTAAAATAATAACCTCTTTTAAAAGTTAAATAAGAAACAAGAGCGTAAAAGCGTCCTATTGAGTGGAGGCAATCCATCTCATATACGTAATATTTTCGGTTCGTTTTAAGTTTTATTGTTGCTTCTTATTTTCTTTTCAAAAAAACTTGTGTTTTTATTTTATTGCTGATCATTTTTTTAAAATGTCTGAAAATCCAGCTGTCCCTCCATGGAAAATTTCCTTCACCCACGGGAAATTTCTCCATGGAAAGACCCTCCCACGTAACTTAAATTAGTGATATTTGTGGAACTAATATTGTAAAATAGTAACAAAACGCGAAAGAGGTCGAAACCTTTTTTATGAAAATGAAAGTCATATGTTGAGCAATTTTCAAATGACTGAAAAGAATGATATAAAAGATCTTTCAAAGATATACGTAATAATTTATGTTCATTTAACTTTCAACGCTATTCTTTACTTTCAGTTGGAAAAAACTTGTTTTTTTATTATTTTATAACAACCACTAGTCATGAACATTCAATATCTTCTGTTCATTAACACATAAAAATCATAGTTATGAAGCTGCTCAAGGTAAAATTAAACGCCAAGATTGGCTCAAACTAATTATTGCTAATATCGGACATTATTTAACAAAATTCGAACTTTAGCGTAAAGAGCAAGGTATTGAGGTGGTGGCAAACTTCCTCATATACATAATATGAAGGGGTTCGCCCCCTCGTAAATGCCTCGCTCTTTACGCTAAGCTTCTAATTTTGTTCCAATTCTTTAAGAATGACCCCTGAAGGCCGTTTAATTAGAATAAATAGCTCTTTTGTAATTGCTAAAAAAAAACTTTCGCGTTGAGAGCGAGGCATTGACGAGGGGACGCACCCCCTCATGTACGTATCAATTTCTCTTTGGTTTTAAGTTTTAATTTTAGTCCTTAATCTCTTTTGAAAAAAACTTGTTTTTTTATTTAATTTCTCATTGTTAAATAAATAATGCTGGGAAATCCATTCTTCCCCCATAAAAATATCCCCCATAGCCCTTTCCCCTACCTTTCCCCTCACCAGAAAGAATTCACCCTTAAAACTTCTGTATACCTCCCAATAACCAATACTAGGCTATATGTAAATAATAGGCAAAGTTCATAACTTGCTGCCCTTCCCCTGGGACTGTGGGGGATTAAGTTGTCCTGGAAGATATAGTTATTAGGTATTTCAACTATGTCGAACAAAATGGCCATATCAAAATTTTGATCCGGTGACTTTGGGAAAAAATGAGCGTGAGAGGGGGCCTAGGCCTCCAATTTTTTGCACTTAAAAAAGGTTCTAGAACTTTTAACTTCCGTTTGAGCGAGCCCTCTTGAGAAATCTTAGGACCACTGGGTCCATACAATCATCCCTGGGGAAAAAAGCAAAAAAATAAACACGCATCCGTGATCTTTCTTCTGGCAAAAAGTACAAAATTCCACATTTGTGTAGAGAAGAGCGTGAAGCCTCTACTGTAAGGTTCTCTGATATGCTGAATATGATGGTGTAATTTTCATTAAGATTCTTTGCCTTTTAGAAGGTGTTTCCCTCTTTTTTCTGAAATAAGGCAATTTTTTTCAGGCTCGTGACTTTTGATGGGTAGGACGAAAGTTGATGAAACTTATATATTTAAAATCAGCATAAAATCCAATTCTTTTGATATCTCTATTGGCATCGAAATTCTGTTTTTTAGAGTTTCGTTTTCTATTGAGCCAAGTCACTCCTTACTTACAGTTCGTTAGCACGAACTGTTTGATTTAAAGATCTAACCACTTACTTGGATTTTTCTTGCATCATTGTTGCTACACAAAAGCTGTTTAGCCATTCAACCTAGAAACATAATACATTGTAGATGGTTTTTGCAACCCTATACAGTAATGTAGGTAATAACCCCTTACCCCCCCAAAAAAAACAAAACAAACAACAACACAAAAGTTGAATTTGAAGGATGTCAGGTGAGGACCTTCTTTCCAAATAACACTTTTTTAAAGGAGCCATTTATAAGGGCGGAAAGCCCGAACTACCAATTGTAGTAATCGGTGTGAGCGGAGGGAGATAACTTTCGCAAGACTAAGAGCTGGCAAAATTGATTTTGATTTATTCAAAATCGAGTTTTTTAGTGTGTAATGTGTTTCAGATAAACTAGTTAAGCTAGATGCAGGAATAGTTTTATTTCCTGATGGTTTCATACAATAATTAAATAAAAAAACAAGTTTTTTAAACTGCAAATAAGGAGCGACATTAGAACTTAAAGCGACTCATTTGTTCTTGTTTTTTTTTCTGCCTATTGTGAAAATTCAATTGCTAAACTGTTATCTGACTTGTAACCAACCAAATTCCAATGTTCAGCTGTTACCGATTAGACATGTGAAAAAGCTAAATTCCCTTTAAATCTGGTCGTAATGTAGAAGGAAGTCAACAGTCTTTAGATATTCTGGTACAAACCTCAACGAGCAACTAAGCCAATGAGAAAGGAGGAAATCTTGTTACGTAGTTCAATGCTATAGGAAATAGAATTCGCTTTCAACCTAGGAGAATCGCGTTAACACGAAATTTGCAAGTTTTTTTTTGGCTAAATGGCTTTCTCATAGTTTTGATCGAATGATTTGGAGAAAAAAGGGAACGGTGGTGGAAGCCTAGTTGCCCTGCGATTTTTTGGTTACTTAAAAAGGCAGCTAGAACTTTTAATTTTTTACGAATGTTTTTATTGATAAACGATAAACGTAACTTATAAATTAGCTTACGTAACGAACTTTTGCAATCTCATGTTTTTATTACATATTGTCCCAATTCATTAAGAATGACCACTGAATCACAAAAGCCGTAGAATAAATAGTTGAAATCACTAAAAACACTTTAGCGTAAAGAGCGAGGTATTAGCAGGAGGTGAGCCCCTCATATGCGTGATAATTTCTGTTCGTTTTAAGTTTTAATGCTGCTCCTTACTTCCAGTTGAAAAAACTTTTCGTATTTATTTTTTCATTGTTTTTTTTTAATAATGCTAGAAAATCCTGCGCTCCCTTCATGGAAATTTTCTTCCTCCATGACAAATTCCTCGATGGAAAGTTCCCCAACATATCCCCCTCTTGTAAACCCCTCCCCCAACCAAAAAATCCCCCTGAAAACGTCTGTACACTTCCCAATAACCATTACTATATGTAAGCACTGGTCAAAGTTTGTAACTTGTAGTCCCTCCCACGGGGACTATGGGGGAGTAAGTCGTCCCCAAAGACATAGTTATAAGGTTTTTCGACTACGCTGAATAAAATGGCTATCTCAGAAATTTGATCCGTTGACTTTGGGAAAATAGTTAGCGTGGGAGGGGGGCTAGGTGCCCTCTAATTTTTTTGGTCACTTAAAAAGGCCGCTAGAAATTTTCATTTCCGTTAGAATGAGTCCTTTTGCAAGATTTTAGGACCACTGGGTCGATACGATCACCCCTGGGGAACAAAAAAACAAAACAAACAAACAAATAAACACGCATCCGTGATCTGCCTTCTGGCAAAAATACAAAATTCCACATTTTTGTAGATAGGAGCTTGAGACTTCTACAATAGGGTTCTCTGATACGCTGAATCTGATGGTGTGATTTTCGTTAAGATTCTATGACATTTAGGGGGTGTTGCCCTCTATTTTCTAAAAATAAGGCAAATTTTTTCAGGCTCGTAACTTTTAATGGGTAAGACTAAACTTGATGAAACTTATATATTTAAAATCAGCATTAAAATGCGATTATTTTGATGTAGCTATTGGTATCAAAATTCCATTTTGTAGAGTTTTGGTTACTATTGAGCCGGGTCGCTCCTTACTACAGTTCGTTACCACGAACTGTTTGATATAACAGGAAGCGCAGTAGCACTGCCTGAGTTCGGACTGAAGTAGCTTCCATGCATCACTTATCTATTTTATTTATTTTACGAGTCAACTTCGCATGAAAGGATGGTCGTAGAAATTCTGGAGGGGTCCAATTTAATTGACAGTTGAAAGTTTAAGTGGTTCTTTCAAAGGCGTAAGGTGATTGGAGGGCAACCACCTGGAAATGCTTCGATGTTCACATAATTCTAAGCGGTGTACCACTATTAGTATGCACTTTAGAAACATAAAAGTGATTCCTGCTCAAGATTTAAAGGCAGTGTTTTGGATGTATGCTGTCGTAAAGTACTTTTTTTTTCGTTGAGATAAAATCTGTGGGAGATAAGGGAGAAGGCTTTGACTAGCACAGTGAAACGTTTCAAATGAGTGATATATTAAATAAACATGATTAGCATACAGTTTAACACACATTACTCTGTAAAGATATAGCAACTATTTAAAAAAAAATAACAGAAAACAGCTCGGCCCTGTAGAGCTCTTAGATAAGGCCATGGTGACTCTTTTCCCACTCAAGCTTTTAATTAAAGGTTACATGACCATAGATAACAACTGAATAAGGCGGAAAAGCCTATGACAGTAAATTGCCTTACAAGACATAAAACCCTTCCCTCGTCTCCAAATCTTCCTTCCTCTTCAGCTTCCTAGATTTTTACAACTATGTCTATGGACTAAATTCAATATCAACTTTTTAGAAAGAACTAATTCTGCTCTGTCAAATGTTCCTTTTCAAAAACCTAACAAACGAATTTTCCTTTTTTGTATGTATATAACCTGGTTTTACATCTACTTTTTGAACTTTTGCAAGACATGTCTTCATGTTGAGAAAGATGTACCTCTTTGATCTGAAATCAGACAGCATACGTAAGGAAAAATAAGAATCAACAATTCTATGATTGAAAATGTGCTCTGGTTTCCTTAAGAATAAATAAAATAGAGTAAATTGCATTTAAAACTAAGAGAAATATTTTGACTTTTTGTTCTTAAATTCCAGGTGCCAGGTACAATAAAGGTAGGCATTTTGTTGAACTCGTTCTTCATTAATTCTGCAGGTCGAACAATCTGTTCTGCAGCACTTTTTTATTCTGTCGCACTTTTTTTATTCTGCAATACTTCGAACAATCTTTTTTTCTGATATAACACATTAAGCTTCGTATTTACAAAGAGGGGATCTATTTTAATTTTTTCGGAAAATTTTCCTTTAAATGGGAAATCATCGTATCAAGATTTTACTGTAAGAATCACAGCTTAGATACCAATACAATTATGAAAACTCCTATCTTGCCCATAAGAAGCTTTTAGTACAGAGCTCTGAACTTGGCGCCTCCTCCAAGCCCGCGCTCCGACGCATAGATCGTATTACAACACTATAGTCTGGAACGCAATTTTGTGGAACGCAATATAGTCTGGAACACAATTTTGCATACACAGCTTAGATAAAAATACCAGTTTCCTGTTATCAATTAGATACCAATACCAGTTTCCTGTCTCCAGCCGCTAGCATCGCTACCTCGCACTGTGTCCCAAAAATAAATCGATTTTTCATAACTACATTGGTATCTAAGCTGTAAAGCTGGTGTAAGCTGTGTAAGCTGGTATCTAAGCTAAGTATATAAGCTGTGGTTAAAATATGCATCGCAGAAATTAAGTTAAGGAGCTGCTTCTATCTGATGTGGTTCCATTACTAGTAGTCAGTAATGTGTCTTTTTGAAAGCTGTAAGCAGAATTTGTACTGTAAGAACTATTTATTCCAATTTTCAATATTCTTTGATCCAACATGACAGGTTACTTAAGTTGGAATCCATAATCAGTAAATAAGCCAAAATTAACCATTTGACTATTGTTTTTTATATATAGCTACCTGTTTAAATTGAAGTATATCAGAAATTTTTAATAGCTATTAATTATCTACCGTACATTGTAATATGGCTAAAATGAATGATAAAAATCAATTAACTAAAAATTTGGGATCAGTAAAAAGAAGAACCTTTCTCTATTTTGACCTAATATTCCAAACATTAAAAGTTTAATTTTTTTTTTAATACTTGTGTTACAAACTTTACTACACTTTGGAAGATTTTCAAATTTTAGGACTGTTTTTCGTCTTTAGTTTAAGTTGTTCTGCGTTAAACTAAAATTGTATTTTGGCTCTTATTGGGAAGTAACTGTAGCTGCAATCATTACCAATAACGTATTCAAAACAAATTTTCGAAATCACACCAAAAGTTGGTGGTATTCATATGCTTACCCCTGATTGATAATACACTTTTTTTTGCTTTTTTCTGTTTTTGTTTTTTAATCATTATTCTTGGCAAGGCTGTTATATGTTTGTTCTCTCCAAAATTTTAACTTATTAATCAGTATCTCCTTTATCCTATGTTGTTTTATAAATAGTCTGATAGGTTTTCGGTTATTTTTCCTTGGTTGCGGATGATTATGAGAGGGTTTTCCCTAATTCAAGTATAAGTTTGTACTGGTACCAATAAGATCAGCAGTTCTCTGAGAGAAGAACTACTGGTACCAATAAGAGAATTATTTTCCCTTTTCGATTTTTCTACTAATTGTCTCTTACCGTATTTCGGTATTTTATTCTTTTCTTTCTTTTTCTCTTATTTCCTTTCCCATTTTTTGTTATTAAATCCTTACATCGACTTTCTAATATTTGACCTATGTCAAAAACCAATTGATTAAATCCATAACAAACGGACTGTATTTAAAAGAAAATCACCTACTAGTTTGGATGTGACAATAGTGCCTTTAATTCGGCTAGTACGCATAAATTTTATACGAGAGGAAGGTACAAAAACACTGAAAAAAATGGGTAGGAACTGCCATCAATTATAAAGAAATTACAATAAAATCTAAAGTTCTGGGGGTGGATGGGGGGTAAAGGGGAGAGCACCTGAGCCAAAAGATCCGTCCCCTTACGAATATACTTATACTTATTTCGTACTTGTATTCATATGTTCTGACTAAGAGTATGTACTTATGTTCATTTTAGAGTGAATGAAATAAAAATTGCAGAAATTAACTCTTTTTCATCTTTTTTAGCATTAATCCTTATATTTATTCTAGAGAATATTTTTGTGACCATAAAACACTAAAACTCGGTCGAATGGTCGTAACTTAAAGATTTCAAATTTTAGTTAAATCTCAAAGTTATTTTTGATTTATTTTTCTTCTGGGCAAATAGTTCAAGGAAGATCTTGGGAAATTGTCTGTCAAATACAATTTGCAAATTTACCCCTCTCAGTTTTTTTCAGGTAAATTATCTTGCTTGTCATAACATATTTACTGTTTTACTCACTTCTCAAGTTAGCAAAATTTTGTTTCGTTTTGAATCTAGTTTTCCCTTTTTTACTACATTTTTCACGAATGCATTTAAAATTGAAAAGTTTTCCCTTCCTAGATTCTAGCTAATGGAATAATTTAAGTTTTATGACAGGGAAATAGTCTTAGTAAGCAGAACTATATCTTTCATGCCAAAGAAACAAATTTAGGAATAATTTTATGGTTTTGTATGTCTGTTAGTGACATTTATCTTGATGATACAGCAGTTTCTACTAATAATTGAAAAAATAATTAAACCCAATTCAATTACATTATTAAAAATTATAACCAACTTAAATTGCCCTGTATATAGGGAGGTGGTGGGGGGGGGGTTACTGCCTTCATCAACCCCCCAGTGTCCATGCTAAAGTCTAACCAGTGCTTATAATGAATACAGTCTAGTGTTGAATAATTGTGGCCAGTTTTTAATTTGAGTGTTTTATTGATACCAATAGACATATCAAAAGTAATGGGTTCTTTGTGCTGATTCGAAATACACAAAATGCATGAAGTTCAATCTTACCTAACAAAAACTACGAGCCTGTGAATTTTGCCTGGTTTTGAAAAAGAGGGAAATATTCCAAAAAGTCAAGGGATCTTAATGAAAATCACACCATTGGATCTAGTATAATAGAGAACCCTACTGCGGAGGTTTAAGCTCCTACACGCAAAAGTGTGAATTTTTTTTGCCAGAAGAAAGATCGCAGGTGTTCGTGCATTTGTTTTTCTTTTTTTTCTTTCCAGGGGTGATCGTATTGAACAAATGTTCTGAAAAGATCGGGAGAGGGCTCATTTGAACGGAAATTAAAAGATTTAGTATCCTTCTTAAGCTGACAAATAGACTACAAGACAAATAGCCCTCCTCCCACACCTCTTTTTTCCCAAAGGACGTCTAATCAAAAATTTGAGATACTGATTTTGTTCAGCATAATTGGAAGGTCCAATAAATTTGGTTTTGGATGTGACACTATCTCCCACGGTCCCAGGGGAAAGGGTTCTAAGTTGTGAAATTTGGCCCTTGTTTACATACCATATAGCATTTGTTATAAGGAAATATACAGGCACTTTTTGGGAGGGGGCATTTTCTTCGGGGGGCATTTTCCACGGGGAGAATTTTCCTTGGGGAGGAAAGTATCCACGATTAACTTTTAAATTGAAGGATTTGCCTGAATCCATATACAGACTTTTTTGTGTGTCTTGCCTTCTGTTTCGTGACTCATTTTAGCATGCGAAGATGTTCTGGGGAATTATGCGAGGTAAATTAGCAACGGAGTTGGAATTTGTAAGAGGAATTTTTCTAGGGAGGGGGAATTTCTACGGGAGAAACTCTACATAGGACATTTTGCGCGGGAGAAAGTTTCCATTGGGGATGGCGAAATTTTCCACGAAATGGGCTTCCAGAAAAATTTTCCATGGAGGGGGGGATCTCCGGTATTATTTGAAACCAGTTTATAAATTAAATAAATTGCAAGTCTTTTTCTTAAATGAATGTTAGGAAAATTTTCCATGCGGAATTGTCCACAGGAAATTTACGGAGGAATTTTCAACGAGTATAAAGTTGTTCTGGGAGATTTCCTCGAGGGTGTGGGATTTTCCATGGATGAATTTTACGTAGGGGCTGCAAATTTTTATCATGGAGGGAGAGGCGGAATTTCTGGAATATACGGTCAGAAATTAAATAAAAAAAAAAAAATTTTTTTTTTCAGCTGAAAGCTAGGATTAACACTGAAATTGAAAGCAAAGAAATATTGTTCCATATATGAGGGGGACTGTCGCCTCCTCAATTCCTTATTTTTTACGCTAAAGTTTTCCCCTGTTTCTTTAAGAACGATTCCTGAAACATAATGGTTATTTAGTTGGAATAAGAGGCTTTTTTAAAGCAATAAAAAAATTCAGCATAAGGAGCGAATAATCGAGGAGGGGACAGCCCCACACATATACGGAATAATTTCTATTTATTTTAAGTTTTAATGTGACTCCTTACTTTCAGCTTTATAAGCATTTTTTTTAACCAAATATTGTTATGAGTAGACCTTTACCAGTTACCGTCCAAAGCATTTGAACTGAAAGTTCTATTGGTAAAAACAAATGCAAACAGATAAGCTCTTTCATCGTTTAGACATTAAAAAGAAAAAAGATAACTGAACTTTAAATCACATTGCTTTTGCGTTAGAACTTTCATTCCTGAGACTCAGGAAGCGAGTTGACCTTTGCGGAAAGAGTGGAGGTTTGAGCGAGAATCCCTCCAACTCTTATTAAGGGAAACTAGTCGTGTTTTAGGAGCTACACCATTTTGTCTTTTTTTCTTTGTGCCGATTCAACTGGTCAGATTGAGGGATATGATATTACATTTTTGAGAAATTTGTATAATTTGCGCGTGGCGGCAAAAAATATGTTTGAAAAACTATGCATAATTCTTTTCTGGAAGGTCAAAATGTGAGAGCTAAAAAGCAGTTTTATAGTGTAGCCTATTGCAGAAAATTTTAGCCGAATTTATTCCGCAAAACTTCCAATCTCTTTTCACCATGTTCTACTTTCAAGTACAAAATTTCGTTTAAGTAGACAGGCTAATAGACAGTAGTTTTAAATTGAAGTTAACTAAAATTTAAAGGTGCTTAAGAAACTTGACGATGCTCTAGCCCGATTACTCAAATATTTTTTTAAAATATAGAATAGAAAAATTCACAGCTCCTAAAAAACGAACGTTTTCTTAAGAGCCTCCAATCATTTGTGGCAATTATGGTTTGTTTTAAGTTTGAAGTGATTATTGATTGTAATATCGGTTTGTTTGGTTTCATCTATTCATTTATATAAGTATCTTTTATCTATAATACTGATGTTTCTTTTTATTTTGTTTCCGTTTGTTTTAAGTTTCATTTACCTATTCCCAGTAGCTTCTGTACCATTCCATTTTGACTTATAATATGACTTTATTTCTGTTCACTTCGTGTTTTAATATGGCCCTTAACTTTTTGAATTTTTTTTTCGTAGAATGGTTTTTGAACTAATCCTATAATAACTGATGCATTAATAGATTAACACTATGCATGAATAATACAACTGTTTGGTGGATAAAGAGATAATAAAATCTTTGGGGACAAACTTCAGTTTTGGGGATGAACTCCAGCAAACTGAACTAGAGTATGTCCCAAGAGAGTGTGAAATTTTGGACCTTATTGCAAACTTTTCAGGGCCTTAGGCCAGATATATAAGATCCTCTGCTCCCTTGTTAAAAGCTAGTATGTATCTACCCTACATTGTGCAAAAATTAAGCTTGGAAAAGTAAGGTTGTCAAAACAAAGGTTTAGAGTAATTTGTTGTCTCCAACTTTTCATAGACTTTACTAACTGAGGACTATGCTGAGGGATGGAATGCCGCTATCTGTTGGCGTATGTTTTCAGGCACTAGAGTGTTTGTGATAGTTTTAAACTGATGGAATGTCTCCGAATTTTCGCTCAATATTAGTTTAGAAGAAAATTGTCGTTTTGTGGCACGAAATGACCCAAAAAACTTCTTTCTTTGGCAAGATTTTTTTTTGTTATAGTGTTGTTATACTTTTTATGATGTTGCCTTAATAAAAAGCTATAGTTCTCGATTTTTTAATTTGATTTTGCCTCCCTTTTGATAATTAACTGTCCTTTGAAGTTAGACGGAATTTAAATCAAATTAATAAACTCCGTTTCAAATTACCCATTTAAAGTTCAAAAGATGTTGGAGGACAAACAAACTCTCATTCAAGAAACTTTGTGCCCCCCAGGCATTCGCAAAGCCCCACGCAGTATCGTAACAGAATTTGAATATTATCATTTTAAAAGAACAGTCAAAAAGTAAAAAATAACTTGGTTATGGGAGGAAAATGATTTATACAGCTCCAGGTCAAGTCCCCAATTTCACTAAAAGGGCAAACTTTTTACCTCGTTAAAATTACAAATATCACACAATTTACTTTATACATTCATAAATGAGGACCCATTACAAATAAGCCCCCCCCCCGCTTCGTAAGTACAAAAATGTTGCACCTCTTTTGACTAGCGATCGAGAGACCTTTAAGCTACTGTAATTTAAGGAACAAGAACAGGCTTCTTAGCCAAAGCCTCCTTCATTATCATCAATATTGATGTGTTTTGTTTTACCTAGTGAATGTGTGGTTGAAATTTTCGCCAAAAATATGGGACTACAATTGGAATTTTGGCCGCATATTTGTCTTTATGATTCTGTGTACTCTAATAGCAAGGTACGAAGCAGAGGTGAAAGGAAATACGCACGAAAAATACCCAGGAAAAAGAGTCAATTTTTTGTATGAGAAAAGGGAATAGGGGAAGTCACTACGTAAACATTAGGCAACGTATAAAGAATCTTTAACACTCCAAATTAGATACCCTGGTCGCGTGCACAAGTTTCGTGAGGGCCCACTCTTCAGAAACACCCTGTTTTACGATTTTCATATAGTCTCCTATAATTTTCACGCAATTCTCCAATTGCTCTTTTTTACACTTACCTTCTGAATTCACAACCAAATCCCATGAAACACACCTTTCTCTAATTCGATTCCCCGTATGTGCCTGAGATACTTCCAAGCGAGTTGCAAACTTGCAATCGTATTAAACACTAGGTTCTCAGCCATCAGAGTGCAACTTAGCAATTCTTTACTTCTTTTTTATGCCTCTTAAATAAAATTTATGAAGATCCATTCCTCTCCGACTATAAAATGCAAGGCTTTAAAAAACGTTCTTTATGAAGTCACGAAGTTGCAAAGAATGTTGCTGTCACCGATTTTTGATTAAGCTACTTTTCTTCCACAATTTTCTTCCATGATGATAAACATAAAATTTGAAACTAGCAAACATCTGCTTAATTGCTATAAGACTGAATTATTCCATGCAGATGATGATAATGATGATTTTATTAAGTGACTAAACCTTTAAAAGTATTTCACTGCTAAAAATCTACAATCTAACGCTACAAAGAAAGAAAAACAATAGTTTAAATTAAACTAATAAATACTGCATTCAAAGGCAACAATCATGTATAAATATCAAATATTAACATCAAACAAGTCTTCTAATTGAATTCAAAAATCTGTTCGAACATTTCCTAAATACTTTATCAGAAACTACTGAAATAGGATAATAATCGAAATTATTTCCTAGAGATTGGAGTTCTAGTTCCATACTAAAACGTTGTAAAAAATAAACAGGGTAAGTAAACAGGAAGTTCCACACAGATATTGAATGATTAATTCAGGTAAGCTATTAAGAAGAGTCTCTGAAGACTCACACCCCTCTCCTCCTTCACCCTGTTTCTTATATTGAGTAATATGCTTTGTTGATTTAAATATATTTTATTTTGTTTTATTTTAGATTATTTTTTATGAGTAATACATTTTATGTCTATAGCTCAATATTTTGGCGTCATCAGCATGTTTATGATATATTTTTCGTTTGCTCTAATTTTTTTGAAATTTCAAGGACCCAAATTCTTTGGGTCCTGAAATTTCAAGGACCCAGATTGAAAATTGCACTCAATTAACTCTTTTGTGAGGCTTAGATAGAACTTTAAGTTTGACTTGAATCTTCTCAGCAAGTTTGTCAGAAAGTTTGTTTTTTGGGGTCTTTTTTTGGAGTATCGGTTGCTATTAGCCGATGTCTTCACTAACTATTTGTTACCCCAAATTCTTTAGACAGAAATCAGAATACATAGATGCCCTCCCACTATGGGACGAAACTTCTCTGAAGGACTCTTTTGCCACGTTAGTACTTCCTACGTAGGTTAGGCAACATAATTAAAAATGAAATGACTGAGGTATTCATATACCTAGCTCTACAACTTTCCATGTTTTCTTTACCCTTTGGGCTTAATAAAAACGTATTTGGTTGTGCTTTTGCTCACAGGGTTCTTTAAAGAGTTATAGCTAAAGCGAAAGGTTCGGGCTTGCCCCTATTTATAGGTAGCGTAGACATATCATCGGCTTTTGACTCAGTAATTCAAGCGCTAGTATTAACAAAGTTGTTGGAGTGCGGAGTTAACGCTTACATTGTAGCAAGTCTTAAATGTAGATAGGATAACTCTTTCATTAGAATTAAGTTAAATGGAAAAACTGTGTCACGACCAGTGAAAATTATACGAGGTCTGAAACAAGGTTCAATACTTAGCCCTGTGCTGTTCAGTATGTTGACTTAATCTGTAACTAAAGGTATTAATGGAGGCCTTATAATTGATTTGTGCGATATTAGTCTATTGTGTTACGCTGACGATCTACTTATGACAATTAACAACCTTTCTACTCTCCAGTGCAATCTAAACCAGCTAACTCGTGGATATGATTGTTTAGGCCTAAGTGTGAACGCTAAGAAAACAGAGTTTTTAATCTTTGGTTCACGGCCGTGCATGCAAAACTCGACCCGAATTAGCCCCACCACTTAATATGTTGTTGTATGTGTGGCAAAAGTATTTCCAGAAAAGCAGCTGAAATGCCTGGGTATCACTTACGGATGTAGCACAGAATAGTAAAACAGGGTGGCCGGCGGAGATTAAGGATATCTTAGATAAGTGTAAACTAGGAGAATGGTGGAATGAAGGAAACGGGATTATGGGTATGGAAGAAATAGTAATAAGGGAGGTACAAGAGAGGTTGAAGAGCCAAGAAATACAGATATGGTGGGCAAATATGGATCGTTCAGGGTCACTAAAATTGTATAGACAGATAAAGGGTAGTTTGGGGAGGAAGTATTTTGGAAGGCTGGGTTAAGTAGAGAGGATTTGAAGGCTTATTTGGATCGGAGGGGAAGTGGATTTTTGATCGGGGAGAAAAGAAAGTATCAAGGGAGAAAAGGGGAGAAGGTAGAATCTATTGCTTGTCCTATGTGTGGATCTCAGGATGAAAGTTTAATACATTTTTTGTGTGAATGTGTCGAATTGAATGAGTGGAGGCGAGAGATGTATGGTAAAGAAAAATTGAATGAGATATGGATGGTAGATAGAATGAAAGAGACAAATTTCTTGAGTATTAAAAGGATAGCAAGATTTGTAAGGATTGCAGCGGCACATCGGGAGCGTTTTCTTTAAATAGTATTAATTTAATTTAGTTAATTTGTTGTTTGCTTCTTGTTATGTAAATTTCCTATGGCCCACGGGCTTTTTCTGGAATAAATTATTATTATTATTATTATTATTATTATCATAACAAACACTAGAACTCTTTTAGTAGAAAATATATCTAATTCAATTAGACTCAGCTATGCCAAATTAGCTTCCTTTAAGTGTACGTTTAACAGAAAAGTACTATCTCGACTGTATTCAGCTGTCCCTCTGCCACACCTGTTGTATATCGCACCTCTATGGGAGTTGCTTTCAGCGACAGAAAAATTGAAGCTTCGTTCAGCTTATTGCAAGTACCTAAAATTTTTACTGCGTATGCCACTCCACGAAAGAAATACCTAATTGCTAAACCGTTATAATATGTATGATCTTTTGGATATGATCCCTGAGGTGGAAGAGTCAGCAAGGTCTAAGTCCCTTCGTAAACTGGCAAGTTTCTTACCTGTACATATTTTGTATGATTGCGATTTTTGAAGTTGAGTTGTATTTGAAGTCACATTATTATCTTTTATTTTTTTTTACTTTTTATGTTTTACTCACTATTTTATATATATATATATATATATAATATATATATATATATATATATATATATATATATATATATATACTACCACTACTACTACTACTACTACTACTACTACTGCTACTACTACTAACGATAATCCACCGCAGCACCAAGCTGCCTGAGGCCAACGCAGCTACTCTCGCTCCTCCTCCATCCCAGTCTATTCAAAGCCCCCTCTTAACACCCTCTCAGGAAGTTCTCATTTACTTTAGATATTTCTTTATGACATCTTCGCACCCAAGACGAGCACGACCCGAGCCCCGAGGCCCGCTGCTGCAAAGCCCCAGCACTAGGCATGCGGCAGGCTTCTATATATGGACTCTCATTGTGCTTGTTTTCTAACAGCAAACGTCATCCTCTTCTTGATGTCATGACGTCACCATAGGTTCGTTACAACCCCCCTGGGAAAAATGCGAATTCTTCCTTAAAATCTTAACCTATTTAGATCGTTTTTGTTGCCAGTCATACTTGCTTTCTCACTGTCGCTTGAAATTTTCGCTCTCGCTTATCTTCTAATATAATATTTCTTTGTTCTTGCTGTGGCATATCATTTAGCGGCATATTTCTTCGTCTTCACTTTCATTTCTAATTCCTTTTATTTCTTTTGTTTTTGACTCGTTTTAATTTTTGGTAATACAAGTACTCTGACTGTATATTTCTCTGTTCTTTATTTTTGTTTATCATTACTTTAGATTTTGTTTCAATTTTGTTTACCTTAGCTGCTCGGATTGGTCTTGTTAATTTTGTGCCTGTTTTCAAGTTGTTCTTGTGATTCCTCGGCACGATTTTTTTTTGGTAATTTCTCTTTGAACCGCAAGCCTGTTTTCACGTCGTTCTTGTGATTCCTCGGCATGCTTTCTTTTGGCATTATCTCTTTGAGCCGCAAGCCTGTTTTCACGTTGTTCTTGTGATTCCTCGGCATGATGTTTTTTGGTAATTTCTCTTTGAGCCTCAAGCCTTTTTTCACGTTGTTCTTGTGATTCCCCAGCACGCTTTCTTTTGGTATTATCTTTTTGAGCCACAAGCCTGTTTTCAAGTTGTTCTTGTGATTCCTCGGCACGATTTTTTTTGGTAATTTCTCTTTGAGACGCAAGCCTGTTTTCACGTTGTTCTTGTGATTCCTCGGCACGCTTTCTTTTCTTACTTTCTCTTTTAGCCGCAAGCCTTTGAGCCGCTTCCTCGGCTGTTTCTTCTGCCATTGTAGGATTTATACTAAAATTTCTCTTTTAATCGCCCCCTTATATACTTATAATGACGTCATATACAAAGCCTTATATTTGATAAGTTAAGAATTTACTTTACCATTGTTTCGTCCTGAGTTTTTTCTTATGCTTATTTTTTCAGAAATAAAACTCATTTTATTGTAGGCCCTTACGAAAAAAGATGAAGTCATATCTGGCCTGCATAATTGTCTTTGCATCTTTCTGTAGGTAAGTGGAATTTAATTCTCATTAAACCAAATTTAGAATTTTGCAAAGTCGCCTCGGCCCACTTTGATGGAAATAAAATGCACGTAGAACAAAAAGTCAGAGGAGCTGCGGTATAAATTTCATAGTTTACAAAGATTTAATGTAATTTTTATTTGTGGTTATTATGTTCGTTTCAACTTGGGGTCGATTGTTCATTTTGATTTCTGCTCGTTTTAGGTGTTTTTGTTCGTTAATAGTATATTTTATAGTAGGTTTTATATATTCAACCTGTCATTGTAAGGTTGACATGATTATTTGTTTTAGTTTCTGTTACTTTTCAGTTTCCTTTATTCATTCATAGTAATTTATATATATTTCAAGTCTCCAATTTATGTAACCTTATTTTTGTCCATTTTAGGCTTTAAGACTGCTTTTTAAGTGTGTGTTTGGGAATTTTTTTTTGAAATTAAAAAGAAAAGAAAGAATCCAGCAGTTTTCGTCAAACGGTTCGTCGTGACGTAAGTGTAAGTAAAGAAAAACTCTGGCTAAGGGTAATCAAAACCCTTTAAAAAGGGGAAAATAACACATCAAACCAAATGACTTGTTATAATGATCCTAAATGTATATCAATCAGTAAGTTTAAAAGTACTCACCGAAAGTTACGAGCCTAAGAAAATTTAAATGATCTTCAAATAAGGAAGAACCGTCGAAAAGGAAACCGATCTAGACGAAAATTACACCGTTAAATTCAACGTATTGGCGTAACAATACAGTGAAATCACAACATTAAAACGTACATCTGACCCAAAGTTGTCAAAAACTTACCTAGCGTGTTATAATGAGCGATGACAAATCTTCTTAAACTTGGTGAAATCTTTTGGGAGCATTAAATTCGAATATGCCTCAAGATTTTAGAAAAAAATAAACCATCATTGAAAAGAGATCTCCCCGGAAATAACTTTAGAGATAACTTGGACTCATCAGAGCTCTATTCATCCAGCTACTATTTTTGCATTCGCTGAACAGGAAAAAGGGGAGAAGATAAGCTTCACAGTTAGAGGGTGACACTTTTCTAAAACGGAAAGTGCCGGTTGATTCTCTCTCGAAAAAAAATCATTGTTTTAGATCCACTTCAGTAGAATTAGATATTTTAATACAGTTGGCGAAATCATTGAAAAGTAAAAAAAAAAACAGAAGAAATTTTGAGTGTTTTCTATGTCGAAATTGTTCATAAGAACCAAATTAGCTAGACAAATAATTTAGCCCTCTCCTTTCACATTTTTCAATTCAGAGGCTTTTCAATTCAGAAGCAATTCTCAATTCAAAGGCTTTTCAGATTTTTTTTTTTAAATCCGATTTAATTATAAACGCAAAAAAGGTGCTATTTGAATTTTTTGCCCCCTCCCAATCCATAATGTTTTCGGACTTCATTAGGTTCGTCATATTTGGATTGAAGTCTGCGAACTAAGATTAAAATATCGGAGGCTACAGTGGTGAAAGTGTTCAAGTACGGTTCTTAAGTGCCGGTGCACCGAAAGACGGAGGAAGATTTGCTAGATATTTTCCAGAGAAACTACCTACGCATCGTTTTGGGTGTCCGACTGACTGGTCGGATCCCAAACAGTAAGATATACTACTAGTGTTGATCTATCCCGCTTTCAAGGGCGAAAAGGCAATTTAATGAAAAAAGGTTGAGATTGCTAAGACACGTTTTGCGGATGATGGATGACAGATTACCAAAGATAGTCCTTGTTGGCTAACTGTCTATGACCAACGAAAAGCAAGTCAGCCCCGAAGGGGGTGGGAAAATGAACGTAATAAAAGATTCAAGGAAAATTGGAACTTCGTAAGACGGTGTAAGGAGGGAGGCTTTTAATACATTGGGATGGAGGAGGAGCTTGAGCAGCTGTGTTGGCCTCAGGCAGCTTAATGCTGCAGTAAGTTTTAGCAGTCAGTTAGTAGCTCTTAAGCGCTGGCGCTCCGAACGACGGAAGAGGATTTGCTAGATGTTTTCCAGAGAAATTGCCTACGCATGGTTTTCGATATCCGACTGACTGGCCGTATCCCAAACAGCAAGATGCACTGCAAATGTGGGTCCTTCCCAATTTCTAGGGCTAAAATGAGAGAAAGGTTGAGATGGCTAGGACACGCTCTACGGATGACGGATGACAGATTACTAAAGATAGTCCTTGTTGGCCAATCGTCTAGGCCCAAACGAAAAGCAAGTCAGCTTCAAATGGGGTGGTAAAATGTACGTAAGGAAAGATTTGAGGAAAATTAGAACTTCGTGAAAGGGTATAAAGAGGGAGGCTTTTAGCTCATTGGGAGGGAGGAAGAGCGTGCGCAGCTATATTGGTCTCAGGCGGGTTGCTGCTGCTGTGAGTTTTAGTAGTTAGTTAGTAGTTTATGCCACTTGGTCCATTGTTTTATAGTCGATTGATTGACAATTTTCGATACTATACACGTGCAGACTATTTGTAACTTTGTTGAACAGTCTTATAATGTCTTAAAAGTTTGATTTGCTTTATTTCTTTGTTTTTTAGTATTACATGGTTAGAAACTAATTTTTGCTTAGTTAACATTTGTCTTTAAAATTCCAAATGCTAGTACTGATTGCGAAAAATAACAGTTAAGGGACATTAGCTATGTTCGATAACCTCATTTATAAATTTTATTTTCTGTTTTGTTTTCATGGATGAGTTTTGTCACAAGGTTTGAACTCTTGTGAAAAGTTTGGAATTCATTGGATAATGCAAAATGGATTGAAATAATTGTATTAAGAATCATTAAAACATTGCTTTCAAGCTTTTAACAAGGATAATCAAAGCTTATTTAACTTCGAATCACAGAATTTGCAATAAAAAACAAACTAGAGATCCCTCACCGCACCTTTATTGTTTTTAGTGTCAGCCTAGGAAAGACTGGAAAGATAAACTACAGAGAGAGGGAGAAGCAGGTGTTGGACAGCATTCTCAATAAAGAAAATTATGACCGCCGTATTCGACCTGGTGGAATCAATGGAACAGGTAATTTTATGGTTTTAATGAATTCAATGGCATGAAGAGCAGGATTAAAAAAAGACGCTTCGAATTCCAAAGCTTCTACAAAATAAGAAAAAAAGCTTCTCAGTAGGGCAAGGTCAGGTCATCACGCTCATTATAACAGAAATGAAATTCAGAAAATGAATTTATAAAAATTTAACCGTTTTTACTAAAATGTAAAGTTACTTTTAAATTCGAATTTTAGAATTGACGGTAAGTGTAGCACCGAAAAACACACAATTTATGGCATTCTCGGTTTTTTGTTGCTTCTTTAGTCACTGGTTAGCTTGAAATGTACAGGAAGAGTAAACAGGGCAGGTAAACGTACCGGAAGATTAAACAGACTAGCTTCACAGACAATTTGTTTGATTTCTAGGCCATTCTAATGAATAATGAGCCGTGACCAAGGAATTCAATTAAGCAATTGAAGTCAAACGAAAAATAAATAATAATACATCCCTAAATAGGACTTGGGCGAGTACACACTTAAATCTATGGGTACAAAATTAATTCTTGAAAATAATTTAATATATAATAAATAAAATAGGAGTCAATCAAAATAAACTGCTCTCAAAATAAATAGAAGATTAGCAGTAAAAAAAATTAAATATCGCAGTAAGAAATTGTTCCAATTTCTAATAAGTCTATATAACTTGAATGAATAACTCTTTTCTTTTGGCTGTCTTGCTTGAACCTATGTAAGGCGAGGAAGCCTAGACTCATAAAAAGGATGGTTTTAGTTCATAATCTGTTTTATTGATGTAGTGTTTCGAGTCAGTTTGTTTCCTTTGTATTTGCTGTATCTTATATTTTGCTGATGACGGCGGTTGAATATATAGCCGAAATATTTACATTGATTGAATTATCGTCACAAGTTATTGATGGTTAAGCAGATATCTCACTTAAATGTTTTGTAAGCCTCAAAAGCCATCCAATCAGATGATTTGTCTTCCTAAGGATGACGGTATCCGATGATATTACACGGGCAGAGCGTTATCCAATCAAGGTGTAGACGGAGTGCTATCCAGCCCAATGGCATTGCACGACACTGCGTGGGTGATCGATTTTCGTTAGATACCGAATGTAATTGAGCAATACTTCAGCCCAAGTATTTTGCTTGATGTGATATATCAGGGGAAATCGAATGGATAATCTGTGCAACCATGTTATCCGCTGTCTTCACAAACTTTCTCATTATCTACTCTTGTTTTGAACGATAGAAAGGCAGTGTGGTCTTCGTCACTATTTACTACTGCCTCGGTTGAGACTAAAACTAAGGCTAAGGGTATTAAGGTGAAAATTTCACGAAATGGAGGAGGAAGCTGATTAAAATATACTATATGCTCTGGGTAGTATAAAGGGCGTATCAGCAGTACCTTAGGAATGGCTTAGAGTATTCAGTTGGAATTTCCTGGGCATAATGGGGGGGGGTATTCAACAGAGCAAAAGGTAACATGTCCATACTACTACTACTGCTAATATTCCTACTACTACAATTACTAGTACTACTACTAATACTACTGCTACTTCTATGACTGCTGTCATTATTACTACTGAGGCTAAGAGTGTGAAGGTAAAAATCCCAGGGAATATTGAGGGGAAGTGAAAATAAATCATAACACACTGTGTGCATGCAGGCTGTCGAAAGGGTGCATCAGCAATGTCTGAGAAACTGATTAGGATTTTGAGTTGCAACTTTCAGTGTATGTTGAAGGGGGGGGGTTAAAAATCAATAAATGGGATATATACACACTGCTACTAACATTACTACCACTACTACTATAACTATTGCTACTACTAACACTAAAAGCTTATACTGAAGCTGAAAGTATTATTGCTACTGCAAAAACTAATAAAAAATAATAGGTTTTCTTTATTTCAACTTTAAAAGGCCCAAAATTATTAAGATTTTCAGAAATGAACATAGGCATATATCAATCTACATTAAACTGTCAATGAAACTGGCAATCTTTTTCAGTAGTCTTGGTTATAATGGTGATTTCTATTCTTTTTTTATGATATGAGAAATAAAAACATACACCTCAAAATCATAATTCTTTTCAATAAAGTGAACATTAATTTTTGGTTTCTAGGGGGTAGGGTCCTCTTAGTTTCTGTTCGTTTTGTCTTCAACTTGGTTTCTGGTTATAATTTCTGTTCGTTTTATGTTTAATTTGTTTGCTGCTGATTTATGGTAGTTTTGCGATTGAAAAATTTTTGACTTTCTTTCTGCTCATCTTTGGTTTAATGTAGCTCACTACTGGTTTTCGAAAAAATTCCTTTTGCGAAAGAGAAAAAAGTATCTTAGGGAACATAAAAAAAGATAAAAAATGTTGAAAAAAAGACATTAAAATCTTAGTTTATTCCCAATTCTATGTTGCATGTAATACGCGTATCCTTGCTATCTTTCTAGAAAGTCATTAGCTGCTTCATGCTAATGTTATATTTTCGAAATGAACTGACAGTTTTTCAAATGGAAGCAAAACTCATAAGCAAAGTAGCGAAGGGAGGGTAAGTAAAAGACGGTTCAAAGGAACAACATGACCGAAGGATACATACACTCGAGAGTTGAAAGAGATTCTAACTCAACTTTGACAAGATGTCACCAGTTCTCTGTCAAATGGTCTATCAGGCAGGAAAATTTATATCTAAGCACCTATGACTGACACGAGTTAGCTCTATGATCTCAACACTTTGACTAAGCAAAAAATAAAATCTAACCAGAATATTGTAAGATTAGAGAAGTAAAATCTTAGCAGATTGATTAGCCAAAAAATGGGACTAGTTTTGAAATGGAACTAATTTCTTTATGTCTTAGCTTATCACTGACAGATGCTGCGAATAATGCAAACCCTCGTAAATCATTTCTAGGAAGTAAAACCATGGATCCGTTGTTCCCACTAGAATAGAAAAGACTATTCTTAGGTGTCAGATATACAATCTTTCAAAGCAAAATATACAGAATGCAAGATTAATTAAAGTTTCTCTTATGAGGTGTATGTTGAGCTTCGTTTGTATTTAAGGCTATTAAAAAGGTTGTTTGTAATTTATAACTATTCAAGCTTTTTAAGCAAAGTGATTATCGCAGCCTCTCTCTACTACAAGTCTGAATGATTTGTTGAAATATCAAACAGTTCGTGATATCGAACTGTAAGTATAGAGCTCAATAATAACCGAAACTCTAAAAACGGAATTTTTATACCAATATTGAAAGAATTTAATTTTTATGCTGATTTTAAATTTATATGCTTCATTAAGTTCAGTCTTACCCATAAAGGGTTATGAGCCTGAGAAAACTCGCCTGATTTTTGGAAAAAAGGGGAAGAACCCCTTAAAATTCTTGGACTCTTAATGAAATAACACCATCAGATTCAGAAGATCATAGAACCCTACTGTACAAGTTTTAAGGTCAAATCTCCAAAAAGGTGGAATTTTATATTTTTTGCCAGAAGATGGATCACGGATGCGTGTTTTTTTTCACACAGGTGATCGTATCATCCCAGCGGGCATAGAACATCGAAAGAGGGCTTATTATAACAAAAATTAAAAGTCTTAGTGCTCTTTTGAAGTGAAAAACATTTGGAGGGCAACTAGACCCCCTCTCACAACATATTTTCCACAAAATCGTCTGATCAAAATTCTGAGACTTCTATACTGTTCAGCATAGCTGAAAGGTCTAATGCATCATCCCTCCCCCAGCACCTGGAAAAAGGTCTTTAAGTGTAAAATTTGTCCATTGTTTACGTATAGTATTTGTTTTTGCAAAGTAAGCATATATATTTCCGGGTGGAGAGGGGAGGATGAATTTTTTGTTGAGGGGGATTTCGCACTGGCAGAAGTTTTCAGGGGGAGAATTTTTCAGTGAAAATTGTAATGGGGGAACTGCCAGAATTCGTTTACTATTTTCTTTATATATCTTATTTTCTCCTTCAATTTTAACCGACTCAATTTTATACGTAGAGGTGTTAAGGGTAAATATCTGAGGTAAATTTTCACAGGATTGAATTGTTGAGAGGATATCTCCGTGGGGAGGGAGATTTTTCCTTGGAGTTGGAGCCACATTTTCTGGCGTATTTAAAAAAAAACGATAAGGAAATAAAAAAAAAGTTTTTTCAACTGAAAGTAAGGAGTAACATTATAACTTAAAACGAACTGAAATTATTAAGTATATGAGGCGGTTTCCCCCTCCTCAAAACCTTGCTCTTTACACCAAAACTTAAATTTTATCCCAATTCTTTAAAAATGACTCATGAAACACGAGGGTCGTTTAATTAGAACAAGAAGTAACTTTTTTAAAAGTGCTGAAAAACTGTGGCGTAAAGAGTGAGGTGTTTAAAAGGGGGCAACCCGTTCATGTACATAATAATTTCTGTTCTTTTTGAGTTTTAATGCTGCTCCTTATTTTCAGTTGAAAAAACTTGTCTTTTTTATTTAATCCCAGAAGAAATGGATGATTAGGTGGGCCACTTAAGAAGTTGCGGAGATTCAATACATAGTGGAACACTTCTTGCATCATCAATTGTTGCAATGCAGAATTTTAAGAGTGTGGCAATTTTTTCTTTACTTTAACAAAGGCCTGACGATTGAGGATTGAGGGGGGAGGGTAGTGGCAAAACTATAAGGGGGTAAATATAGATCACAACCTTTTTTATTTAAAATTCAGACTTTAAATTCCCCTTCTTCAATCAATGATAATTTTACATAATAATTTCTGTTCGTTTTGAGTTTTAATGCTGCTCCTTACTTTCAGTTGAAAAAACTTGTCTTTTTTATTTAATCCCAGAAGAAATGGATGCTTAGGTGGGCCACTTAAGAAGTTGCGGAGATTCAATACATAGTGGAACACTTCTTGCATTATCAATTGTTGCAATGCAGAGTTTTAAGAGTGTGGCAATTTTTTTATTTACTTTAACAAAGGCCTGACGATTGAGGATTGAGGGGGGGGGGTAGTGGCAAAACTATAGGGGGGTAAGCATAGATCATGACCTTTTTTTATTTAAAATTCAGACTTTAAATTCAATCTCTTTAATCAATGCGTTGCTTTATTTCAGACTTTTCAGTCTTTTGTTTTGAGCTGAATACAACTATAGTGTTTGGACCCGGCACATAGTATTATTTTCCAGTTTTTTATAGTCTGTACATTGCCTGGATGTGTTCAGTGTCGTGTTGAAACGGGAATAGACTGTTGAATATGATTTGTTAGGAAAATATAGTCTACGAGAACCCTGGGGGTTTGAAAAGGACAGATGGGGCCTATAAGCAGCTTTTGAAGGACCCATATAGTAAGGTTTGAAGTTAAGAACTACTGTGCATTTCTACTCTTATGAAGGGTAGAATTTGTTTCAGCGAAGGTCCTATCCTTACTAGGACCTAGGAAGGGCATGCAGGATAAATACATTTAAGTCATTAAAGTATGTGCGAGAATAGCATTACTATGATTAAGGTAAGAAATGAGGTTAGTAGCTCTTTTCGTACAGAATCAGAAGTTAACCAGTATTGTGTTCTTTTCGGATTTATAGGGTTTATTTTGTCCTAAGGAACACGGCAAAGGCTAAGCAGAAGCATGAACTCAAATGGGAAATAGAAGTCTCCTAGAATTAGAATATGCCGAGGTTTTGAGCATTCTAAATGAAAGTTTTAGTAAAATAAATGCTTTTTTGCTGTTTTGAGAGGTCAGGTTGCAATAACGACTGCAAAATTAATGTTAAAAACATTATGTCGCTTTGACTGGGAATAAGTGAAGGTGAAGAGGTGATGTTGTGCAACAAGAACATCGATCAAGTGGATAGTTTCACTCACCTAGGTAGCATTATTAGTAAAGATGGTGTATATAGCGAAGATATTAAAAGTAGAATAACCAAGGTTTCGAGTTCGCTTTCTGTATAGTTGAAAAGTTTTGGAGAATTCATAGAATAGAAACTTGGAATTGTAATTTGAACTGTAACTCTGAAAGTGGAACAGCTTTAACTTTGAATGCGAAGCCCAACCATTTCAGTTGCAAGTTCTGCAGCTAGAATTTCAATTATAAGCCAAAGAAGAGGGCAAGAGGATTCGTGCGTTCTGTTCTTTGCCTACAATTGCTGTTAATATGTGTAATACATTGCGCTATTATTAATGCTTTGTAGTAGTGTGCTATTGACAAATCATGGTGCACAGATGGAGGTATACTAATGGAGCTACTAGTCCCTCAAGACGTCATTACGTGCTCAGGCACAACACTATAGCACACCTGTAACGGTATAGTACACCTACGTAATGAGAAATATTTTTTATAAGATGCAGCTGTCTCTTACGTCATAGAGAATGTTTACTTTGTTTTTTATGTGAAAGGGTTTGTTTACTTTTGGTTTTTGTATAATATAGAATGTTTTCTAAGAGATACAGGGGCTTGTTGTGAAATGGGACACTTTAAAGTCTGCTAGTCAAGCGGGACATCCCTGGTTGTAACTAAGAGGAGCACACATGTGGGTGTTACATAGTGACAGTTCACATAATCTTATATGATGTGGTAGATTTATTTTGAATGATGTAACGATAGCGCACACGTGGGGCGTATGCGTATTACAAAACACTTTAAGATATTTTTTCTTCAACATTTCATTTTCTTTCATGATGTTTTTTCTAAGAAAAATTTTATAATCTAAAGATTTTGCCCAAATTAGGATTCGAATATAAGACCAGAATTTCCGCAATGACCAGACATGAGCCTTAACCATCTAGACCTGTGAACTATTCATAATACTTCGATTCGGGTATTACGTTGTACATAATATCCTATTACACGCAAGGAGAATCCCCATTTTTTGCTTACTAGAACGGTTAACAGGCTCGTATATTTCCAATCATTTCCACACGAGAGCACAAGCATCTCAATGCTATTGATTTTTGGTGTATTGGACGCACCCATATGTTACGTTGTATTAGTGCTATGAAGTCACCTAGATGGGTTGAGTTAGCTATTCAATCAATGAAAGGTTACAACACTTTGCCTTTAGATATTTCACTGCGTAAATGATTGAGTATCGAAGCTCCGGGAACAGGTAATATAAAGAATTAAGGCTTTTTGCATACAGCTTTTATTAATAAAAAAATTTGAAAGCATTGTTAAAACACAGAAAAAAGCAATTAAGACACAATAAACGAACACAGAACGTGAAACAAACGATCAAAATAAGCTAAAGGAATCATGAATTAAAGAAAGATAAGAACCCTAGCTACCATTTCCAGAGAGTGGGTTGTTATTAGAGATAAATTTAAACCATATTAAGAGGTATTTCTGGGAGATCTTAATGAAATGCCACGTTTCTATTGCTCCATTAGACATACCTGCAAGAAAGAGAGACACTTTTTTGCATTCAATTATATCTGAGAGGTTTTAATGAAATACTACTTTTCTTTGAGCCAAGACTATGTATATTTCAAGCCATTGCGACAATATGTGGGTAGCAACCCTAAAAAGCAATTCCTGAGTGGGTAGGGTTTTATTACAGGTAAAGTTTTTTTTACGCTTTACTTCATGTTTTACACAGCTCCTATAAGCCAAAATAAAGAATTTTGCACTTTTTGCTTGAAGAAAGATCATGGATGCGTGCGTGCTGTGGGGCAGTCTTTTTGGCAAAAATAAATGTCTATGTTAGCCGTTTATTTTGTAGGATTACCTGCAAATTTTAAAAGCAAAAGCGCGAAATTTGGGATCTACTGCCTCTAAAAATCTAGGCTCAATATACGTACAGATTTTTGATAATTCTAAATCAATAAACTATCTCAGAATTTTCACACATAGGTTTTTCGTCATTTCTGGCTAGAATTTTCGTTTTGTACAATAAAATCACTGGAAACACCGTATTGCTGTGGTACAATCTTTTTGGCTAAAATAAATGTCTATGTTAACCGATGATTTTGTAGGGCCACCTGCACCTTTTAAAAACGAATGTGCTACCGTACCGTATTACTACCGAAACTCGAGGCTCAATATGCATAAAGATTTTCGAATCAATTGACTATCTAAGAATTTTCACACAATAGCTTGTTGCACTTCTTTTGCACACCAGCATGGCTGAAAACACCACTTTGCTGTGTGACACTCTTTTTGGCTAAAATAAATGTCTATGTTAACCGTTTATTTTGTAGGACTACCTGCACCTTCTAAAAATTTATTTGTCTCCGTAAAGCAATACTGTCTCTGAAACTCAAGGCTCAATATGCATATATTGTTTCCATTATTCTAAATCAATTATTTGTCTCAAACTTTCACGCAATAGCTTTTTTACCTCTTATTGGCTAGAATTTATGTTTTACATCGCAAAATGGATGAAAACACCACTTTACTCTTCTTTTTTGGCTAATATAAATCATTACTGCCTGGAAACTTGAGGCTCAATATACGCGTATTTTTTGATATTTCTGAATCAATTGACTATCTCAGAATTTTCATTGAATAGTATTTTTTTCTTCTTTCGGATATAATAGTTGATCTGTGTCGAAAAATGGAATGTGATTGGCTTATTATATAGGTCGTTGCTGTTTTTTTCTATTTTTGCGCTTTATTGTGTTTAATTATCTCTTTTTTAGTGTCATTTCACAGATTTCGTGGTTGTACACGTGAAATACCGGATTCCCGGTTAAGTCACTAGTAAAATATCTATATATCAAAAACTGGCTGAAAACATAATCTGTAGTGGGACAGCCTTTATGGCTAAAATAAATATATATTTTAACAGGTTATTTTGCAGGACTACCCGCGACTTTAAAAACGAATGTGCCACTTTGTATGTCCATCTTTGTGTCCATTCCTTCACTGTCCATCTTTGTGTGTTTTTGTATCTGACTTTATATGTTTGGGTGTGTTTTTTTCTCTCTCTCTCCGTGCCTGTGTGCTTGAGTGTGTCAATGCCTGTCTCCATGCCTCTATTAGTGCGTTTTTGTGTCTGAATCTGCATGTTGTTTTATATCTCTCTTACGGTGCCTCTGTGCATGACTGCGTGTTTGGCTGTCTCCGTGTCTATATTTGTGTGATTGAGTGTCTGACTCTATGTGTTTGTTTATTTTTTTTCTCTCTCTCTCTCTCCCTCTCTGTCTCTCATTGTGTTGGATTGTCTGTTTAATGTGTCTGAATCTGTGGGTTTTTTTTCTCTTTCTCACCGTCGCTGATTGTTTGACTGTGTATTTTTCAATCTCTGTGTCTATCTTTATGGGTTTGTGTGTCTAACTCTGTGTGTTTATGTGCGGGTTTTCGTCTCTCTATCGCCGTGCCTGTATGTTTTACTATGTGTTTGCCTGTCTCTGTATCTTTCTTTGCGTGTTTTCGTTTTTGACTCTGTGTCTATGTGTTTGTTTCTTATCTCTCTTTCTTATCTTGCGTGTGTCTTTGACCGTGTATTTACTTGTCTTTTTGTCTATTTTTGTGTTTTCCTTTGTCTGATTCTGTGTGTTTTTGTGTGTTATCCGTCTCTTTCATCTTGCTTGTGTGCTTGATTGTCTCTTTGTCTATCGTTGTGTGTTTTTGTGTCTAACTCCGGTGTGTTTGTTTGTGTTTTTGTCTCTCTCTCTCTGTCTCTGCCTGATTGTTTTAGTGTGTGTACATGTCACTATGTCTTTCCTTGTGTGTTCGTTTGTGTCTAACTATGTGCTTCTGTGTGTTTTTGTCTCTCTCTCACCGTGCCTGAGTGTTTGAGTGGGAGTTTACCTGTCTCTCTGTCTATCTTTGTAGGTTTGTTTGCCAATCTGTGACTTTATACGTGTGTTTCTTGTCTCTATCGGACCATGCATGTGTGTTTGACTGTTTTTTTGCTTATATCTGTGTTTATCTTTGTGTGATTTAGTGCCTGACTCTATGTTAATGTTTAGTTTTTGTCTCTTTCTCTGTGACAATGAGTTTCAGTGTGTTTTTGCCTGTATCAAGGTCTATCTTTGAGTGTTTGCGTTTCTGACTGTGCTTGTTTATGTGCTTGTTTTGTAACTATCTGTCACACTACCTGTGTGCTTTCATGTCTCTGTGTCTATCCTTTTGTTTTTCTGTGTCTGACTCTGTCAGATGTGTGTGCGTCTGTTTGTGGGTAGTGTAGGTGTGGTTTTAAGTGTGTTTGTTCACATGTGTTTGTGTTTTTTCTTGTTTATGTGTGTCTGTTAATGGGTGTGTAGGTGTAGGTGTAGGCGTTTTTGTGTGCGTATGTGTATGGTTTTGTTTGTGTGCTTGTGTGTGTGTTTGTGTTTTTTTTGTGTGTGTATGCGTTTGTGTTTTTGTGTGTGTTTGTGTGTGTGTGTGTGTGTGAGTTAGAGTGTGTTTGCGTGTGTATGTGCGTCTGTGTGTGTTTGTGTGTGAGTTAGAGTGTGTGTGCGTTTGTACGTGCGTGTGTGTGTGTGTGTGTATGAGCGTGTGTGTGTGTGCGTGGAACTTGGTACTTTTGTTATTTCTTCTTTCATTATTTTTAATGATTGCGTTTCTGACTGTGCTTGTTTATGTGCTTGTTTTGTAACTATCTGTCACACTACCTGTGTGTTTTCATGTCTCTGTGTCTATCCTTTTGTTTTTCTGTGTCTGACTCTGTCAGATGTGTGTGCGTGTGTTTGTGGGTAGTGTAGGTGTGGTTTTAAGTGTGTTTGTTTGTGTTTGTTCACATGTGTTTGTGTTTTTTCTTGTTTATGTGTGTCTGTTTATGGGTGTGTAGGTGTAGGTGTAGGCGTTTTTGTGTGTGTATGTGTATGCTTTTGTTTGTGTGCTTGTGTGTGTGTTTGTTTTTTTGTGCGTGTATGCGTTTGTGTTTTTGTGTGTGTTTGTGTGTGAGTGAGTTAGAGTGTGTTTGCGTGTGTATGTGCGTCTGTGTGTGTTTGTGTGTGAGATAGAGTGTGTGTGCATTTGTGCGTGCATGTGTGTGTGTGTATGAGCGTGTGTGTGTGTGTGCGTGGAACTTGGTACTTTTGTTATTTCTTCTTTCATTATTTTTACTTGGGGTCTCCCTTTAAAGTGATAGCTGTCTTTTAAGTTTCCGAATTCTGTGTGATTACTTGAGTCTGATCATATCGGGCAAAAAAACTAATCAAGTTTTTAAAACACTAATCAAGTATATAACAACCATGTTGGACGAAGATAGACCCACGATTGCACAAAGCCTCCATACATACTGGATATCCCAGGGACCTCTTGTTGCTTAGTTCTAAGCCGGGTTAAGCACTTAGTTCAAAGTATAGCCACTTTTCTGCATTGGTTTCAGGTCCTTTGCTTTTCATAAGGCCAAAATAATTTCAAAGATTCAAATAATATCGAAATATGCAACCTGGCTAAAAAGTTAAAAAACAAGTATTGTATGGACAGACTAACAAATTGTGATATTTTGTAACTGCAATTATTAGGCGTTTCAGAAACGCATGTCCCAGGAATAGGACACTTGAAATTAGGTGACATAGAATTCATTTACTCAGGCAGTAGGGTCGGAGACATAGGCAAGGAGTAGGGCTCATGATGAATAAGGAAGCTGTTAAGTTTGGAACAGGTTGGGAAGGTATTGATTATAGAATGTGTGTTGCTCATTTTACGACGAAAAATGCAAGGTATCAGCTATTGTTGTAATATGCCCCCGTTGAACCGACTGATGTAAATAGTAGTGATTCAGCTATGGACTGCTGCAATTCCATAGGTAAAACAATCTGCCTATAACCAATAAAGTATCTGGTCATAAAATGGCCCATAATTTTAAACGGTGCTCACATGATGGTAAGACGTTCAACCTTGTTATATTATTAAATAAAAAAAACAAGTTTTTTTTAACGAAAAGTAAGGAGCGACATTAAAACTTAAAACAAACAGAAATTACTTCGTATATGAAAGGGGCTGCTTCCTCATCAACGCCCCGCTCTTTACGCTAAAGTTTGACTCTTTCTCTTAACTCTACTTTTTAAAACAGTAAAAAACTTTAGCGTAAAGAGCGGGGCGTTGATGAGGAAGCAGCCACTTTCATATAGGAAGTAATTTCTGTTCGTTTTAAGATTTAATGTCGCGCCTTACTTTTCGTTAAATTAAAACTTTTTTTTATTAGATTTCTAAGCGTTTTGAATCAAAGCATGTTTTGATTTTGGCTCTTCGAAGATGAATAATTAAAACGAAATTTGCATATTTATTTTTTTTTAGCTAAATGGCTTTCTCATAGTTTTGAGTGAATGATTTTGAGAGAAAAAGGAGCGGGGGAGGAGGCCTAGTTGCCCTCCAATTTTTTTTTACTTAAAAAGGCAACTAGAACTTTTAATTTTTTACGAATGTTTTTATTGGTAAAAGATATACGTAACTTACAAATTAGCTTACGTAAAGAACTTCTGTATTCTCATGTTTTTATTACGTATATGAAGAGGTTCACCCCCTCGCTCTTTGCACGAAAGCTTAAATGTTGTCCCAATTTCTTAAGAATGACCCCTGAATCACAAAAGCCGTAGATAAATAGTTGAAATTACTAAAAATACTTTAGCGTTAAGAGCGAGGTATTAGGAGGAGGTGACCCCATCGTATGCGTAATAATTTCTGTTCGTTTTAAGTTTTAATGCTTCTCCTTACTTTCAGTTGAAAAAAACTTTTTCATATTTATTTTTTCATTGATTTTTTTTAAATAATGCTAGAAAATCCTGCACTCCCTTCATGAAAATTTTCTTCCCCATGAAAAATTCCTCCAAGGAAAGTTCCCCCAGCATATCCCCCTCTTATCATCCCCCCCGCAACCTGAAAATCCCCCTGAAAACGTCCGTACACTTCCAAATAACCATCACTATATGTAAGCACTGGTCAAAGTTTGTAACTTGTGGCCCCTCCCACGGGGACTGAGGGGGAGTAAGTCGTCCCCAAAGACATAGTTATAAGGTTTTTTGACTACGTTGAATAGAATGGCTATCTCAGAATTTTTGCTTTGGTGACTTTGGGAAAATAATTAGCCTGGGAGGGGGCCTAGGTGCCCTCCAATTTGTTTGGTCACTTAAAAAGGGCACTAGAACTTTTCATTTCCATTAGAATGAGCCCTCTCGCAACATTCTAGGATCACTGGGTCGATACGAACACCCCTGAAAAAAAAACAACAAAAACAAATAAACACGCCTCCGTGATCTGCCTTCTGGCAAAAAAAAATACAAAATTCCACATTTTTGTACATAGGAGCTTGAAACTTCTACAATAAGGTTCTCTGATACGCTGAATCTCATGGTGTGATTCTCGTTAAGATTCTATTACTTTTAGCGGTTGTTTTCCCTTATTTTCTAAAATAAGCCAAATTTTCTCAGGCTCGTAACTTTTGATGGGTAAGACTAAACTTGATTAAACCTATATATTTAAAATATGTATAAAATTATATATATAAATATATATTTAAATATATATTTAAAATATATATTTATATATCTTTTGATGTAGCTATTGGTATCAAAATTCTATTTTTTAGAGTTTTGGTGACTATTGAGCCGGGTCGCTCCTTATTACAGTTCGTTACCACGAACTGTTTGATTGTAAAACAAAGACTGTGGGGATTGATATAGGATACTAGGGTATACAAGTGCCCTTATTGACGATAAAAGTAAAAATCATTATCTAATAATGTGTCGGATTAACCTAAAGCTTAAACTTAGGAGGAGTAACTACCTTTTGGGAGGCCATGACGTTGGTAAAATTCAGGATGAGCAGTTGAGAGGAACCTTCAAGGCATAGATGAATAATAAACTGCAGAGCCTCATGAGGAGTTAAGCAGGGTTGAGCTGTATCCTAATTTGTATGAATCATTTTGATGAGCTTTGTCCTAAGGAACACGACAAATGCTTTGTGAGAGGATGGAAGACAGTAAAACTTTCTTATTCTTTGATTATATTGACGATTTAAATGTCCTAAGCCAAAATGTTAGCAAAATGAATGGATTTTTGGAGGTTTTGACTGTTCAGGATGTAAGAATAGCTTTTACAATTAATACTCAGAAGACTAAATCGCTTAAACTGGGAATAGGTGAAGGTGAAGAGGTGATGTTGGGTAACCAGAAGATCAGTCGAGTGAATAGTTTCTTGTACTTACGTAGCATTATCCGTAAAGATGCTGGTTACAAAGAAGATGTTAAAAATAGAATAGCCATGGCATAGGGTGTTTCTTCATAGTTGACAAAAAAAAAATGGAAGAATAGAAAAAAAAGTCTGTGAAACAAGATTAGAATATTTGAAATTACACTGATGATAGTGGTCAAGTTTGGCCCTGAAACATGGATGCTCTGAATCACGAAGAAGGATTTGTTAGATGTTTTACAGACGAATTATCTACAAATTCCTTTGTGCACCCGTCTGACAGACCTATTTCAAACAGTAAGCTGCACAAAAAATTAGGTTCTTTCCCGCCTTCTAGGGTTATAACGAAAGAAAGGTTGAAATGACCAGGATACATTCTGCAGATTAAGGATGACATATCGCCAAAGATCGTCTTCTTCAGTTAACCATATAGGACCATACCAACATTAAGTAGTCCCTGAATGAGATGGGAGGAAGTTGTAAGGAATTAGGATTTCTGGGTACAAAGCAAGAGGCTTTGAACAGATTGAGATGGAGTAGGACGAGTGTGCGCAGCTGTGCTGGCCTCAGGCAATTTGGCGCTACTGTGAGTTTTTAGTAGTAGTAGCAGTAATATTAGTGATAGTAATAGTAGTAGTAGCAGTAGTAGTAGTAGTAGTTTTATTTCTAGATGGCTGAATGTTTTTTAAATACTTCAAAAAGAACTTCCTTCGCCCCTTGATCTGCTCTCAAGTACCAATAGAATTTTCTTTGAAAGTTCCTTTTAAATTAATAGTTTGAGATTCTTAAGATACTCCTATCATTTTTCAGTGTGCAGTGGATGATTGATTTCTTAGATTTCTATTTAGAAAAGAATAATTATCCAAATGGCTAGAAATCACTAAGGAAATACTGTTTGAACAAAGGGACTTAGCCAGATTGACATTCAGGAGGGGAGGATGCTTGACATATCAATATTCAGGATTCCATTTCTCAAAATTAAACTGTGTTTTATAAGAACTAATTTTCTTGAATGTTTTACTACTCTAGAAATTTAATTTTGTGTTAGGAAGTACTAACTCTCCTGCGCTAAAAGTATCTGTCAGTTTAAAAAGAACTCAAGCATAATACCGTCACGTAATTCATATAAGGATCTCCAAATCTAAGCAACGATGTTTGAAAATTTACTTTTGGACGTGATTTTATAGATTAACTTCAATAAAAGTTTTCCAAAAAAAACATTTTCAAGGAGAATCACAGAGTCATGTTAAAACCTAATAGTAGTGAACATCTAGTCATCTATTAATTCGAGTTTAAAACAAGCAGAAAGTAATATCGAGGAATCAAACAACACAAAAGGAACAGAAATTAGAAAAAATTACTCCGTCGAACAAAAAGATAACAGATACAGCTATCGACGAGTAGATAAACCTCAAAACGATTAAAAACTAGAATAAACATTCCATTCAAGCCTAAAAAGAACGGTAATTACCTCTAATTAATTTTGTCCTCATTTCTTAAGAGGAGTGGAGAGGGGTCTGACTTAAAATTAAAATTTTGTTGTAAACTGTCGTTCACTTCACCCCGTAACTTACGATTCCAAGCTTTCATCTGTTAAGAAAATTAAGTTTAATGACACTTTTTTGGGCTCCATTTTCAGGCAAACCCATTTTTTTTAAAGAGAGAGAGAGAATATAAAAAAAGCGAAAAATTTGCCAAAAACCTTGTGGCTTGTGCGACCATTCTCGAAACTACAAAACAAATTGCTTATCAATGTATTTCTCTAAAAAGCAAAAACCAAAACCAAAACAAGCAAAAAAAAGTCACCACTTGAAACCCTTACTGTACTAACCTAATATAACAATACTATTATGCACTATATCCCTACTTTATCTATATATAAAAAAAGAAAAAAAAATCACAAATCAGAAATATAAAACAATGGTCCCTAAGCAACCCACGAAAAGTCGGCCTATCAGTCTCTTGAACTATATCATAGTAGTATAGGTTGTTAAGTGCTAAGTATTGGCCATTTACATATATTGCAAACAATAGGGGTCCCAACGGGAACCCTTGTGGGACTCCTCATCTTACTTTATAATATATTGATGGACCTCCAATTTCACAAAAAAGGATTCGATCTTTAAGATAAGAGGCAAAAGTCGCAACGCATTCCTGCGAATATCTGCATTTTCTAGTTTGTTCAACAAGATCGAAGAGTCACAAATATCAAACGCCTTTAATGTTTCTAGAAACAGTGAACCAACTTTAAATTTATTATCAAGACCATCATCTACTGCTGTAGTGAGGAAGTGGATAGCATCCTCAGTAGAATAACCTCTACGAAAACCAAACTGATTAAAAAAAAAAAAATCCATCCTTGCTCAAAAAACTATCCACTCTCACAAAAATTAATGTCTCCATCACTCTTGAAAAAGTTGACAGTAGTGAAATCGATCTATAGTTATTATAGACCTTTGGGTCTCCCTCTTAAAATAATGGTACAATTTTTGCTCTTTTGAATTCAATTGGGAATGAATCTACTTTAAAACAACCATTAGCCAGATCAACAAATTTTGAACAAAAAATGGCAAAATCGATTTCACTATCATCAAAGATATATAATCAGGTCCTGAAGTACTGCTCTTCATTGAAGACACTGTGTCAATCACTGCTTGATTAGTCACTTTTGAAAGCCAAATGCTGATATTACATGAAGGGCCCATACACTGTTTAAAAGTTCTATCCTCAGAAAAACTTTTTAAAAATAATTTTTTTTTTATTTTACAACCTATGTCAGAAAAATGGGAAATCATTCCCTCAGCAAGTTGACCTGAGTCATCCAGCTGATTTAAATATGGTGGCTTACTAGCATTATGTCCAATTACTGACTTAATTGTCCTCCAGATCTTTACTGGATTATCCTGACGGTTTTTGTATTCCTTAGAATAATATTCCCTTTTAGTCTTCCTCAGGAGTTTATTTAAAGAACTATTTTAATTATTATACGTTCTATTATCATTCTCACTCTCACTACCACTTATCACACTCAACTTATAAAGCCAATGTCTTCGATTAATTGAATTTACTAAACTTGACGTTACCCAGGGTTTCCTTGGTTTATTTCTACTATCTAGAATATGTTTTTTTCTTCAGACATTCTTCCTTCAAAAGTTCACTTATTTTCTGATACCAATGATCAAACTTTTCAGAAGACGTACAATAACTACTCAAAAATGACCAGTCAAAATTCTCTAGCCCTTAAAAAAAAACAAAAAAAAGAAGTCTTACTAATATAAATTCTCTCATTATCGATTCTTAGAGACCTAAACGTAAATCCATTAGTTTCATAAGTTGTCATTATTCCACAATGGTCAGAAACATCATTAGGGATAACACACGACTCTTTATAATTAAAATTTACAAAAATATTATCAATCAACGTCGCAGAAGTCTCAGTAATCTGTGTGCAAATATTAATTGAAGGATTCATATAGAAAGAAAACAAAGTATTACAAAAATTACGGCAAATTCTATCATTCTGTAAACTCATTTCAAGATTAAAATCCCCCATTATTGCACATAGACTTGTGATCACGTGCAACAAAATCACACAAAAACCATGCTTAGACAGTTTCTTTTCACGGATATTTTCGCCAATAACATCAAAACCTTCTCTCAAAATTATATTAGAATCCGCAAAACAATCTACTGGGTTTTTCTCAAGTAGTGATAGCCTATTATTAAGACAGTTCAACCATTGTGTCGGAGCATAACTTACGGATGTAAGCTTCGAGCTAATTGGAGCAGCAATTTGTCCCTTTTTGGGCCCATTTTTTTGGCTTCGTTTCCATAACCATTTTTTTTTGTACATTAGGTTTCTCTGGGCCCAATACTTATGACTTGAAGTTTCGAAGTAATCAGGGTCAAAAATGTTTTTGGCCCACGTTGACTCCCTCCAGACAAAATAGGTGTTCCTTTTGGACCAGACAACGATCTTCAAAAGCTTGTAGCCAATCGGAAAAAGTTTTGTATTTTTAGGCGCCTTATTGGGGGGAGGGGAGATTCCCTAGCTAAAAAAAAGTTTCTGCCCCTTTTGGACTCCATTTTCGGTGTAATCGAATTTTCTTGTCAATATTGTCTTGTGCATTGGAATTCCCGTAAGCTGTATTTTTAAACACTTTTTGCGTGCTTGAGCAATGCTCCGTTGAGCGCAGGCACTGATTTCCGGGTCCTTTGCCTTCGACCGGTAGTGCTATGCGTGATTGGGGAAGGCCCATAGCCCAAGAGGTTAAGGATTAATTTTCAACAGGTGAGGACTCAACAAAATGACTCAACAGGCGAGTCCTTTTGGTTTGTTTTTTTTTTTGGGGGGGGGCTCCTGTCCCAAAATTAAACTATTATTATGAATTTAGAGCTCCTTGGCCAACTGCTTGGTTTGAAGTTTCAAGCGATTCAGATAGAAATTTTTAAAGCCTTCCCAGTGATATATTTGATCGACCTTTTGACTGTTCTGAACAAAATGTCAGTTTCAACATTTTTGATCAAATATCATTAAGGGTTACAAGAGCTGCGTAGCAAAAAAGGGCACGGACGTGGAGATGATCACACTTCAATCACTTTTGACCTTTAAAAAGGGTGCTAGCAATTTCAATTTTTAATCGGATGAGCACCCTCTCATTTTTCTGCAACTAACACTTCCAAAAATGGGGCCAAAAATAAACCACGCATGGAAGACACATGGCTCTTTACCAAAGCACCGCTAAAATGATGCCTCGGATAAGAGCAGAAAACAAATGTAAGTTATTACGTATATGATGGGGGTTGCTCCCTCCTCAATACCTTGCTCTTTACACTAAAGTTACTTTGGGGCTTTTTTGGAATTGATGGCCTTGATGTAACTTGCAGAACTCAGATAATAGATTTGGATAAATGAAAGAAAGCTAAAAACCGACACGAAGTTTCCCAGATTTGTTAGAAAAATAAATAAACCACGCATGGAAGACACATGGCTCTTTACCAAGGCACCACTAAAATGATGCCTCGAATGAGAGCAGAAAACAAGTGTAAGTTATTACGTATATGATGGGGGTTGCTCCCTTCTCAATAACTTGCTCTTTACACTAAAGCTTATATGGGGCTTTTAAAAAAGCTTATTATTGTTCTATTTAAACGGCCATTGTGTTTCAGGAGCTGTTTAGGAATTAAGCGTAAAGAGCAAGGCATTGAGGAGGAAGCAACATCCCTCATATTCGTAATAATTTCTGTATATTTTAAGTTTTAATGTTACTCCTTACTTTCAGTTGAATATTTTTTTTATTTAATTGCTGAAGTATCTCTCAAATATACTGAAACTGGATTGTCAGCCTTTTTCAGAGGTAAATTCTAAAATTGAGAGTTTGCGAGATTCTGATAAGTATTTTGCACTACTAGAGCTAAAATACGCTACTCCTAGAAATACCAACCATCATGTTCGTAATACACAATTTGGCATTCTGTTGAATATTTGAAATTTTGTTGATAGGTTGATTTTACTTTTAATAATCCCAGGTGTGAATTATTGGTGTGTGACAGAATAATCTCTAACATCTAAAAGAAATTCGAAGAATGGTTGTATTTTCTCAAAATTGCACATGCCTGGTGGCAAAGACTACTTAAGAATGGATTGGCAACTTTAGAGAATGTTGGCAAGGATTAATCTAACTTGAGTGTCAAACAGTTCGTGGTAACGAACTGTAAAAAGGAGCGACCCGGCTGAATAGTAAACGAAACTCTAAAAAACGGAATTTTGATGCTAAAATACATATCAAAAGAATCGGATTTTCATGCTGATTTTAAATATATAGGTTTCATCAAATTTAGTCTTTGTAATCAAAAGTTACGAGCCTGGGAATATTTGCCATATTTTGGAAAATAGGGGGAAACACCCCCTAAAAGTCATAGAATCTTAATCAGAGAACTCTATAGCAAAAATTTCAAGCTCCTATCTACAAAAATGTGGAATTTCGTATTTTTGCAAGAAGACAAATCATGGGTGCGTGTTTATTTGTTTGTTTTTTTCCCAGGGGTCACCATATCAACCAATTGGTCCTAGAATGTCGCAAGAGGGCTCATTCTAACGGAAATGAAAAGTTCTAGTGCCCCTTTTAAGTGACCAAAAAATTGGAGGGCACCTAGGCCCCCTCCCACGCTCCAAAGTCAACGGATCAAAATTTTGAGATAGCCATTTTGTTCCACATAGTCAAAAACCATAATAACTATTTCTTTTGGAATGACTTATTCCCCCACAGTCCCTGGGGGAGGGGCTGCAAGTTACAAACTTCGACCAGTGTTTACATATAATGATGGTTATTGGGAAGTGTACAGACGTTTTCAGGGGATTGTTTTTTTTGGTTTTGGGGGTGGGGATGAGGGGAGGGGGCTATGTGGGAGGATCTTTCCTTGGAGAAATATGTCATGGGGGAACAGAAATTCAATGAAAAGGGCGCAGGATCTTCTAAAATTACTATAAAAAAACAATGAAAAAATAAACATGGAAAAGTTTTTTCAATTGCAAGTAAGGAGTAGCATTTAAACTTAAAACGAACAGAGATTATTACGCATATGAGGGGTTCTAAAAATACTTTAGCATAAAGAGCGAGGTATTTAGGAGGGATAAATACCTCGCTCTTTATGCTATAGTATTTTTAGTAATTTCAACTATTTATTCTACGGCCTTTCTGATTCAGGGGTCATTCTTAAAGAATTGGGACAAAAATTACGATTTAGTGTAAAGAGCGAGGTATTAACGAGGGTACAAACTCCCTTATATACATAATAAAAATTTAAGAATATAAAAGTTTGTTACGTAAGTTAATTCTTAAGTTACGTATATTTTTTACTAATAAAAACATTCGTTAAAAATTAAAATTTATAGTTGCCTTTTTATGTAACCGAAAAATTGTAGGGCAACTAGGCCTCCTTCCCCACCCCTTATTTCTGAAAATCGTCTGATCAAAACTAAGAGAAAGCCATTTAGCCAAAAAAAGAATTAATATGCAAATTTCATTTTAATAATTTATGTGCGGAGAGCCAAAATCAAACATGCATTAATTCAAAAACGTTCAGAAATTACATAAAAAACTAGTTTTTTAACTGAAAGTAAGGAGCAACATTAAAACTTAAAACGAACTGAAATTACTCCGTATATGAAATGGGTTGTCCCCTCCGCAATCCCTCGCTCTTTACGCTAAAGTTTGACTCTTTCTCTCAACTCTACTTTTTAAAACAGTAAAAACTTTAGCGTAAAGAGCGAGGGATTGCGGAGGGGATACCCATTTCATATACGGAGTAATTTCTGTTCGTTTTAAGTTTTAATGTCGCTCCTTACTTTCAGTTAAAAACATTAGCTTTTTTATGTCATTATTTTTAAAGCGTGCTGTGTTTCGTAGCTAGGACAACTTTCAAAAGCTTATTCAAAAGTGTTAAATTCTGCAAGGTTAAAAATAAGCCTTTAAAAGCCAAATTTTACGCAGCTTACAATAGTAGTAATTAGTAATAGGAGTACCTTAGCTCCGAATAGCGGTTACAAGATAAATAATAGGATTTTACTTTAATTTTAGCGTCTATAATATAATCACTGTTCCTTTTTTTAGGGCTCTGACTCATCTTGAAAAGGAGGTAAGGGATTGTCGCACGTAGGATACTCCTACCATTGATAATTCCATCCCGTGCCTTTTTAGGAAATGGTAGAGGAAGAGCTTGGAACCAACGATTCCCTAAATTACACTCAACAAGATTTGATTAGGGCAATCCTAAATGAATATAACAATTTGTCCAAAGTAAATCCTAATTAGAAAAATATAATAATTTTTTTCAATTAAGAGTAAGGAGCAACATTAAAAGTTGAAATGGACAGAAATTATTCCTATATAAGGGATGCTGCCCCTTCCTTGACCTACTTTTGTTTGAGCAGTCTTTCTTAAGGAATTGGAACAAAAGTCAAGCTATGGCCTAAAGAGCAAAGGTTGAGGAAGGGGTGGCCTTTCTTATATATGGAATAATTCCTGTTCATTTTAAGTTTTAGTGTTGTTGCTTACTTTCAGGTAACAAAACTTTGCTTCTTAATTTTATTTTCTGACCGTTTTCAGATAATACAGGAACTTCCTTTCTCTCCCCCCGTGCATAGGTTATCTTGAAAAATTTACCCAGATATATTTAAAATTCTGTTCATTTTTAATAGACGTGATTTAATGCAATATGTGTCCTAGGGTTTGAAGGATTATGACGTTCCCTCTTAGAAAGCTATAAACCAGTGGGGTAGAGTTTGTTTGAAAAAGCTATTTTAAATTTCTATATGGGGTAAACAGTAGTTTGTTTGCATTCCAAAGCAATAAATTCATCGTCTTATTTCTCATAGAAACTAGAAAAAAGTTTCAAAAGACAACTAAGAAAACGGCTAAAAACATTAATCTGTCAGTATGCCATACAAAGTGGTGAGAAAGGGCCTATCCCTTGTCGCGCTGACATCTCTACCTCTAAATGTAGTGTCGTGAGAACTCGGCTATCTTACAAGGGAATCGCCCTTTGTTACTCATTTTCGCTCATTGTTTTTACAAAAAAATGTTACAATTAATTTTTTTAACTATTATCATTCAAAACATTGAATAAAAAATATGATCGTGTAAAGCTTGTACATCTGTGATAAAATCTCCAATATCCCTTGTTGTAATTTTAACTTTTGTTTGTTTTAATTTATATTACATAAATACCGTTTACTATATTAATCTAAGTATCGTAGGCAGACGGTAGTTGACAAGATGCTGTTACACGATATTTTTACTCTAGAATCAAAGTTATATTAAAAAGGATATTAGAAAAAGGATATTAGAAAGTAATGTGTAAAACCTGTTGATCAGTTACAAAATAACAATACAATTAATTTTTTACCTATGTCGTTCAAAACTTGAATAGAAAATCTGATCGTGTAAAGCTTATGCTGCTATAAAATCTCCCATATCCCTTGTTGTAATTTTAACTTTTGTTTGTTTTAATTGATATTACATAAATACCGTTTACTGTACTAATCTAAGTATCGTACGTAGCAGCAGTTGACAAGATGCTGTTATACGACAATGCTACAGTGCTACAATAGAATCAAAATTATATTAGAAAAGATATTAGAAAAGGGATATCAACTAAGGATATTAGAAAATAATGTATACAGCCTGTCGCTCATTGTTTTTGCAAAAAAATGTAAAAATTAATTTTTTATCTATTGCCATTCAGAACATTTGAATCAAAAACCTGATAGTGAAAAGCTTGTGCAATTGTGGTAAAATCTCCTATCTCCCTTGTTGTAATTTTAGCTTTTGTTTGTTTTAAGTTTCAACTCCAATATGTAATTTACTTCCGTTTTCACCTGGTATAGCAAGGAAACAATAAGCTGCAAATTTCTTTGTAAACGAATATGAGGAAATATGCCCTTGGGAAATATGGAAAATATGCCCTTGGGCTTTACACCTTCATGGGTCTGCAACCTGTAGACTTTTGTAACTTTTTGATCATATCTGTCGCTTTGTGGCACAAAATGGTGAAAAATCAGTCTACTCTGGTGCAATCTTTTTTACTTAAAAGCAACAATTGAAATTTTCACTATTTTCTACGACCAATGCTTTTGTGCAATTATCACGGAAATAAAATGTACACCGGGATTTTACGGGGAGGAGGGCGATGAGGGGTTGAATCCCAACGATGGCATTGCCTGTTTTTAAACAGTTTTAAAACGTTTGTTGTAAAAATTTGACAATGTCAAAAATTTTGAATTGATTCGCTGGTTTAAAATGTTTCCCTTGACAACATTTACACATTATAAATGCCATCTGAAGCATAAAATTGCCGAAATAAAACCTTCCTTAAGCAAAATCGCATTTGTTACTAAAACCAGCTTTATTTAGATTTGGCAGCAATTTTTGTTATAATGGGGGTTAAAGACTAGTATAAAACTTAAAACGAACATTAGTTATTTTGTATGTGATGGGGCGACCACCCTTTGATCCCCTCCCGTTTTTAGGCGCTTTTTTGGCCAGTATTCTCCAGAAATTATCTTGAAATTCTACAAGTGTAGGGATTTGGTGATTGTAATTGTTTTATTTATCAATTGCCTTCAAAGCATTTGACCGGATAATTCTATTATTTAAATCAAGAAAACTAACAAACGAGGTCTTTGACGCTCAAATATTTTTATTAAAAAAAAATTACTCCTGTGTTGGAGCATTCATTCAAAGGGTCATTAAAAAAAGTCAAATTTCAGCGTAAAGAACAGGAGTTGAGGAGGTGGGAGATCCCATTACAAAAAGGATAATCTACCTTCACTTGAAAATTTACCATCGCTTTTTCCTTCTTTGGAAAAAAAAACTACATATTTAATCCGTTTTTCTATTATAGTATATTCAAGGTTTTCTTAAATGTTGAGCGGCTGCCCCCCCCCCCTATCACCCATACTCTTTAACATAAAATTCAATCTTAGCTCTACAGGTATAAGAAAAGGGCACGTTTAGGTGCATTTACTATGGACAACAAAATAGCACTGTCCTATCTATGAGGGGGGGGGGTGCAAACTCCAGCTTTCCATGCTGAACTTTTTATCAAAATGCTCTTCTATTTAAAATCTACATTTCTGACGAGAATTGACACAACTTTGATATGACAAGTTTATCTTAAATGTCTTATTTTAGCTTTCTGTTGTGTGGATTCAAAATTAGAAATAGATAGATATTTTCAAAACGGACTAGGGGAATAATTCTTGCAAGGTCTAAAGTAATTCTAAATCGAAATAGAGACAAAATTCAAGGGGTTACCTAGTTTCAGCCACCTGGTTTTCATCTTAGACAAGGGCGAATCTCTGGCATTTTTATTGGGGGGACAAGAGGGGTCCATATCCGGATAGTCAAGGAGCATAGGATATATGATAATTTTTCTGTACATTGTCGGGGGGCAGCTGCCCCCCTTTCGCCCCCAAACAGTGCCCTTAATCATGGAGTGCAACCTGTGCTGCAGAATTCCACCACACGTGACACAGTCCCACCCCTTTAAATGCATTCCACAACGTATTGATTAAATGATGGGGTAGGCTCATTTGTTTTTTGTTGATAGGGAGCAGGATAAAGGCTATTTTGAATGTCAATTTGGATGGTTTGAAGTGAACGGGGTAGTGAAGAGGAAAAGATATAGGGAGGTGAGGAGGCAGGGAGGAAGGTTAACAGCTAGGAAAGGAGGTAGGGTGGTAAAGGGTTGTGGTATGGGTGTGTTAAGGAAATGATACTGTTGAAAAAGTCCAGTGTGTTGTTTGGATTTTATTTCCTTTTCATTTTTTTTTACTAGTAGTTGTATTATTAGGATTGATGGTACTGGTCAGTATCTTATGCTGCAAGCTAGCAATATTACCAATTTTTGCTTGCATGCACTGTTTGTATTTTGTAAAGAATGTTTTGTCCATTTACAAATAAAAAAACTTAAGCCTAACACATGGTACAGCTCCATTATGCTTGGCCAACTCTTGCTACTCTTGGCACGTTCCGCTTAGTGTACGTGAATTCTGAGATTCGGTGAAACCTCGGTAAAATGTATTTCTTTATGCCATTTATATTATAGATGAGTGAAGCTAAGACTAAGGTCTGGAGAGGGAGGGGAAAAAGGCTTAGAGTGAATTTAAGGGTATTCAATACCTTCAAGGATCACTCTACCTCGTTCTTTATAGACGTCTTTAGTTTTTGTGGCCGAAAACTTTACAGTTGATTGGGTGGTCTTCCCCAAACTTTTAGAGCTTGAATAAAAAACCGAATAAACTGACAGGTAACTATGAGCTGACGCCTGCTTATCCAAAAATCTTAGAAAAAATATTTAGCGTCTCCTGTTTTGTGCTGAAGATATAGTTTTGTTGAAAATTAAGTCCTTAGGAAGAGTGAATTTTGTTTTTTTCGTGATAAAACAAAGCATATATTTTCTTTTGTAAGTTCAGGAAAGGGCAGTAGCTAAAAGTTTTTTATGATGCCTGCTAGGGAAACACCAAAAATAAGATTGAAGGAGATATTATCCGAGCAATTTGACAGCTTTGAGAGTTACCTTTGGTGCTACTCGCTTTGACTGAAAACCTTGTCAACACAGGAGAACGTAAAAATTAACCACCTTTTCAATCAAATTTCTAAGTCAAGCCACAAATTCTATATAGCTCTAGATGGTAGCTAGTCCCCTAGGCGAATTCGCGAATGTCCCATTTGTCTTTGACAAATTCAGGTGACGCTGTGGCTTGCAAATGATTTTAAGGTACTGAATCCCCTTCAACCTCGAAAGAAACTCTTTTTCCTGCAGAAAGATCAAGAAGTTAAAGAGCCGTTGAGAGTTATCTTTAAGAGGGGAGCTTATATTGCTTACTGTTTTGTTCTTGTTCGAATTGTAGACTTTAATCAAGCTAACGAATTTTATGCTTTTTTCTTCGTTTCCTTCCTTATTTTACCTTCTTTGAATATTGTAAATCTGGAAATTACCATGAAACCAACGTAAACTACGCTTGCTCTGGAATCTATCAATGGCTACATACCATAGCGTGTTTCTGAACAAAAATGTGTTTCCATTGTCAATAAAAAAAAATGTTTGCAGCAATTTTATTTTTCCAGCAGTCATGCTAACCTTTCGACTATTGCTAATTCATGTCATTAAAGCGTTTTTTGAGAAAACTTTACGTTCAATTTTAAACGCAAAATTGATAAAAAAGAAGCAAGGGTGAATGAAACTTACAAATATTCTTCATTTAAAATATAAATTTTGACTAATTCATTTTTTACTGATTAATTTTTTGCTTTATTGGTGTTTTGAGCCTTTATGAACCGTTTCAGTTCTTTTTTAGTTTAATTTCTCATCTTTAATCCCTTCCTCTAATATATATTTCTACTAATTGACAACAAATGTTAGTAGATTAGCATTTATGTTTCCATATAATTAAAAAAATAGCCGTGTAACCGTGCAACCAATATTCACAACATGATTTTCAAAGTAACTCCGTGTCGTGGGCTTTTAGGCATTTAAATATTCTGGGTCAGATAGATACCTACCGAACACTTTGCAAGCATCATTAGACCATCTTTAGCAAAAAATCAAGGAAAGAGTGTAGAATTCAAGATATGAACATATCCTGCATTGTTTACTTTTTGGGTACAAGTGATGGTATAAATGTATTTTGATGGTTTTCCATGGGAGTTATCTAGACCACAGCGTCTCAATTTTGGAAAATCCTGCACAATTGTTTCTTAAAAACTCAGCAAAGACATTTTATTAAGATTACAATCCGTCAAATCCGGACTTGAAATCCTTTAAATATGTAAACCTGTCTAGTTCTTTATTTACCCACGGTTATTTTAATGGTACATTCGATTTCAGTTTAATTTTATGTCCATCTAAAAACAAATTATGCTAAAGGATTGGTTAATTTGTTTCTTTGTTTTTCTTCTCCGTTTTGTTTTCCATCTTTTTCTTGTCCTGTTCTTCATTTACCCACGGTTATTTTAATGATACATCCAATTATAGTTTTATTGTATGTCCATCTAAAAAGAAATTTTGATAAAGAATTTGCTAGTCAGTTTATTTATTGTTTTTTTCCGTTTTGTTTTCTGTCTTTTTCATGTTCTCTCTATTTTTTCGTTTATTGGGTCTTCGTTTACCTTCTATATTGGTCATTTTCTTCGAACAGAAGTTTTATGACATGCTAGTTTAATCGTGTATTTTACAGAGATTTTAATCTTTTATGATACAGTTATGCAAGCATTCCAATTTGTTTTTCCGTCTCCTTTTTTTCTAAGAAATTCGCCGATAAATATCTAAATGGAATAGATTGTGTAAGCAGTGTCGCAGTATTGAACTGGGATTTACTCAGTTCTAATGGATATACATTTCCGAGAAATTTATTTGAAATATCAGCGATTGACCTCTTTTTGGTCGCTGTTTTCGTTAATTGTCAATTGAACATAAAAGGCAATACGAAAAGAAATCGGATTTTTTGACTGGATTTGTCGGAATTGTTTATTTCTCCCCAAAAAATAATCATAGATAAAAACAACAACAAGTAAAACCACAGGGAATTTACCTACGACGGTGGAATCTGTTTAAGCTTAAGAGAATTTTGGCTCTATGTCCAAGAGCTGTCCTCAGCAATCTATGTATATAAATGAAATAAGATTTATAATAAAATGGGATCTTAAAATCTAAAATTAAAACATCTCCAAGTTTGTTTGTTTTATGATTAAATGACAGTGTAGTCTTCGTCGTTATAAAAAGATCATGAATGTGCTAATTTTTTTTCCCAGGGATGAATAAATCGAACCAAGGATCCTAGAGGATTAGGAGAGGGCTCATTCGAGCAAAATCAGAAGTTTAAATGCTCTTGTAAGTGATCAAATAAACTGAAGGGTAGATAGCCCCCTACCCCCCAAAAACAGTCGAATGAAATCTGAGATAGCCATTTGGTTCATCATAATTGAAAGGTCCAAGGTCTAATTAATATGCTTCTAGGGAAGATATGACTCCCCCAGGCCTAGGGAAAGTTTTGCAATTTGTCCATTTTTACATATAGTATCTGTTATTAGGAAACATACGGATATTCTTTGCGGGGGAGTCTTAAGTGGGGTGGGATCTCCTGGGGGATAATTTTCAGTTAGGGGGGATTTTCTGGAAGTAGTTTCCCTGAAACTATCTATAGAAATCTTTAGATGTCTTTCTATCTCTTTGGATTACAATTCTGTGTATGGGGAGAATTTTCCGGGGGAATTTTCCAGGGAAAACTTTAATCGAAAATCAAATTGTATGGCAGGATTTGTCCTACACACTATCCACAAGTCTGCAATGTCCACAAGGGTACCGCAGGATGACATCTTCCTTCTTGTTGTACCCATAAGTTCCCGGAGTTTATTTTAGTGTTTTAATTAACTGAAGTGGGTTGCTTCGTAATACGGCGATGTATTATCAAGAAGGGACGGTAGCCATTGTTTAGGGGCATGGGGGTAAGAATGATTAAAAAATAGTATGTTGTACAATTTACAATACTTTCTCTGGGAGCTTTGGGGGGCATTGCATCCCTGGAGGCATAGTTAGTATATCTTTTGCCTATTTTTGGGCATCTAAAAAGGGGAGGGGCATCTAAGAAGGGTAAAGGGGTGGTCGATTGTAGCCCTTCAATCACTTTTTAACATTCTCCTGAACATACCCTGTAAGTTTAAAATGCTCAGCCGTTCCTCTGATATTGGTGATACACCCTTTTGGCAGCTAGCGTGCACAGATTATGTTTCTATTCTGTTTAGCATGCTTCTCCAAAGCTAGAGAGGCTTACAATATTCCCATTGACATGGTTATTGGGCCCTCACACTATTTTGAACAAGATGGCTATTTCAAAATTTTGATCAAGTGCTTTTGAATAGAGGGCAGCTAAAAAGGACATGGGAGGGGTACTGGCAGGGCGGCTCTCAAAGCAGTTTAAAACTTGCCCCTAATCATATTCTAAAAGCTTCAACTCAGTAACTTCAGCCGTTCCGAAGACATTGCCGACCCACCTTTTTGATAAATCATATACATATAGTGCCTTTTCATTTCGTTTAAGATACACCTGAACATTCTCCAAAGTTTCACCTTAATGCCTTTGGCCTTGTAAGCTCAACCCGCGAACAAAACTATAACTTTTTCTCAAGTATAAATCCTACATGTAAACAATGGATAAAGTGAATTATTTACAATCCTTGCCCCGGGGCCGAGAAGGGCATGACATCCCTGGAGTCATAGCTATAAGACTTTTTTACTAGATTGAACAGAATGACAATTGCAAAGTTGTGGCCATTGTTAACAAGAGGGGACGCATAAAAAGGGCTGGAGGGAGGCTAGTTTCACCTCTTCCTCAACAGATATTGAAAGTTTCAAGCTAATGCCATCAGCCACTCCTTAAATATTGGAGATATTCCTTTTTTACAACCAGCAAGGACAAAGTGTGTTTCGATTGTGTTTGGTACCCCCCTCAAAATTTCTTTAAACTTTAATACTCTAAGCTACTTTGGAAATCATGGATCAAACATGCCCTCTTTTCTTAATAAAAAGAAACTTGTATTTTAAGAATGAGCAACTATAATAAATTAGAGCCCTGGTACTAATAGCTTGACAGGAGAATTTTTAACTCCAGATGTATAGCTATTTGAACTTTGGACTATTTTGAACAAAATGACTATCTCCAAGTTTCGATCGGATGTCTTTGGGGAAAAAGGACTTGGAAGTGGTTGCCCTGTGATTACATTTGACACTTAAGAAGGGTACTAGAACTTTAGATTACCAATTGAATTAGCTCCCTCCGAAGTCTATATAAATATCCTTTCCATAAAAACCTTGTATGCTAACAATAGGCAATTTGCATAACTTATATCCCTTGCTCCGGAGGCCGGGGGCGTTGTTTACCCTGGAGACGTGGTTGTTTGACCTTTGCACTATTTTGAATGAAATTGCCATCTTACAATTTTGGTTGGATAGATTCGGAGGGGGGGAGAGCGTGGGGGGGACCGTGTTGCCCTTCGGTCACTTTTGATCATTAAAAAGGAACTAGAACTTCCGATTTACAATCGAATGAGTATCCTCCAAAGTTTATACGATCACCCCTTCTATAGAAGCCTTATATGTTAACAGTGGGCAACTTGCATATATATATATATATATATATATATATATATATATATATATATATATATATATATATATATATAAGAATATAAGAATATATAAGAAATGTCATTTTTCCCTGGGTGGCTATATTGAACCTGTGTGGATGTCATGGCTTCAAGAAAAGGCTCAAATGGACCACAAATCCCTAAGAGATACACCTGAAATTTAAAAAAAAATGCAAAAACATTCCAGTAATAATACCTCAAAACTATCATTTACTATGTATTATTATGAAAAATTGTTTAGAATAAGTGTGTTCATTTTTTCTAAACTCCTCGCAAACTTTGAACAATATTGGAATAACTTTTCCAGAAAATTCAATGCAACAGAAATTTTGTACTAGCTACAACAGAACATGTTTATCGTTTTTGTTCAGAAGATTTCTCCAAAAGGAATTAATGGGGAGGGAATTATGTTAAAAGGAATTTCAAAATTTTCTATTCAAGAAGAAATGAAATGAATAAATGAAGATGGAGGTAAAACCTTGGGATAATGAAGATTTGATGACCGGCTAGTAAATTTGGTTCGGCTTGCTTCACCGATTTGTTTTCGACTTTATTAGTTTTATCGTGTGATTTTATTTATCTTTATGAAAAGGTAAATAAGTAGCTATTTTTTGTCGTTTCTTTTTCCTCTTTCCTTATTCTAGATGGACCCGTGCTGATGCGAGTGAATTTGCTTCTAAGATCAATAAGCCAGATAGATGACTATAAAATGGTGAGTTAGTTTGATTCATTGACTGCTATTAACTATTTCTTAAGGCCCATTAAGCTAAATAAGAGAAATTAAAAGCAGAAGGTATTCGGATATCGTAGCAAGTGAAGAAAGCAGAAAATTTGAATATTTTGCCACAGACCTCCAGAAATTAAAAAAAAATATTTTGCAGTTTTCCGTTGTTTTGCACTGTTAATCGCCGTTAGCAGGTTTTATAGCAGTAAAAATAACTTACTAAAAAAAGGTTAAAAGAAAACAGACTAGAAAGAAGAAATGAATATATACGAAGATTTTTTTTTGTTATAAGTATTTTCGTGGTAAAGCAGCATTTTATCCGTGGCATTTTCTACTTGAACATTTGTCCATTGGGCTTCAAGTGTTATCCTGCCACAGTTATAAACCATGAAGTAAAGGTTAGCATTGCTTATACCAACTAGGTTTGTTGAAAATAAAACGGTATTTTTTTTTTAATTCCAAGAAAAAGTAATAAGGATGAAAAGTGTATCTAAGGCCAAGGAAATTCATAGCAAAAATCAGTCGTAATAATGTTCCAACATAAGCAACATGTTGTCCTCAGTGATAATAAAGAAGAAAAAAACAGAAATTGCAACGCTTAGAAACTAAAAAACTTTAGCTCAGAATTAACAAGCAAATCAAGAAGATAAAAACCAAGAATTGAAAAAAACTGAAATCAATTCACACAACAGCCAAGTATATAATGGGAGTAATCAGGTCTAGTCAAGGAATTATCTGCAATCAAGTATCATTCAATGTTTAATAGATTACTCTGCTCCAGTCTGGAGAGTAACTGAAACCAAAGAAAACGTTTATATTTTCAATTGAGATATATTAAGAACAAAGCTGACAATCAAACGATAAATAAAATATCACTTATTAATTTACAGAATTTCATTTATTTATTGTCCTATCTATTGTCTAAGTATTGTGAAAGTATGCATGCCTAAACATCCTGCGTTAATGAAATGGTCATTTTGTCGTGCTTGGTCAGTTCAACTTTTGATGATTTACTATTTTTCAACAATATTATTCGTGCGTTATGATTTGCAAGCTCCATCTTATTCTCGGATTTGTTATCGACTGCTTAAAAATCCTAGTATCATCTTAGGCCACACCTAAAACATCCATTAATCCTAAAAACAACAATTTTCTAAGATTTTCTTTTTTTGTTTCAAAACTATGACGAATTTAGGGTAGTATTGCATTTTCGTCAGTGTTGTCTCGTCAAACCGTAAACAGAGATAAGTAAAACCAACTATTTAAATTTTACAACGCTTTCCTTCCACAAAAATGCAATGATTTCCAAAGACAACTACACTCTCAAAGAAAATTGTTCTTTCTTAAGCTAGTCAGAGCGCCAGATTCTGTATCGTGCACCCACCCATGCCGGAAGGTACAAAAATGCTGAGGACGGATCCTAGGGTAGTCGACCATGCTGAAAACGAATATCGTAGGGCGCATGTTTGCCGTTGGGACGTTTCTGAGATATAGGCCAAAAACGCCAAATTTAGCCTATAGCTAAGTGTGACGATTCAGGATCTTTTTGCGACTTATTGGGATGAGGAATCTGGCGTAATGTTACGTCAATCGAAAGAAGAGATCTAGATCTTCAAGAATATGATTTTTAAATTGAAAAAAAAACTATTTTTTTCTCTATTTACTGCAGTTTCAAAATAAGTGCTGTAGAATTCAACAAATATCTCAAAGAAAAGCTAAAAACTCGAAATTTCTTTAAGGTAACAAATTTTTTTTTCATATTCGAAAAGAAAGTGCATTCAATTCCTTACAATTTGAGCTAAAAACATATAAACTATTTTTATTTTTAAAAGGTCTGCGATTTTTTTTTTGTAGTGTCACTGAAATGATCACTAGCCGTATCGTGAAAAGGGACGTAATATTTTTTTTCTTCAAAGGGTAGGAATACTTCAAACTTCCAAACTGTTTAAAATTTTAAAATTTTACTTAAAGATAAAAATAGGTTGAAAAAAAATGTTGACTAAAAAAAGTGTTTTTTTTGTTGTTTTTTTTTTCAGAATGGATGAATATGTTTTCTGGTGTACTAAGGCGTCTGCAATTACCTTTTTGGGACCTGATTTGCCAGTAATACGACTGAGCTATTTACTACATAAAAGAATTCTGCTTCACAGATGGATTCAGTCGGCCATTGGAGTTGTCTTACTCAGCCTGCCCGTAAAATTGGGCAATAGTAACTGATTAGGGACCTGTTGTAATTAAAAGTAAAAGGTATCAAATAAAATTTTCACAAATATTCCTCATTTTCTTCTTCCAAGAATTCAGATGGGGCAAGGTCAGACTCCCTGCATGCCCTCCTCGTTCCGCGGCAGGAGCATAAGCTGCAGCATCCTTTCATTTTTGAGCAGCTACAGTCTTTCCTGCATTTTCCACTTTTGCATCTGCAGTAAGATTCCAGGCTTGATGCTTCTTTACAGTTTTAGACGACCACATCTACTCCCCCTTCAGCCATCTTCCATCCAAGGAGAAGTGGATCTGGAATGCTCGACCGAGCCTGTACTGACGACAAGATTAACCATGTAGCGAATATGGCTCTTCGTATGTATGGCTCAAAGGTGTTGTCAGAAGGTCTTTTCACATCTTATTTCTGGCACCGAATGTAAGCCCTTACACTGGCCAGTGAATTGAATCCGGCCTGTTTACCGTATTGTTTACAATGACCAGGAATTTTGATAGGTCGTAAAATTCTCTAAACGCGCCGACTGAAAGCTTCCCTTCTGCATCCTTGATCCGCTCCGTCACAGACACCATTTTTGAGGCAAAAGTTGGAGACACCGCGGTGTTTAAGAAAGAAGCTTTCCCGACGCCGAATAAAAAGTTCATTGTTTCACGACATGGCAGACAGTGCACGAATGGTAACATAATCTGCTCCTCTTTGTACAAGTGGACTCCATCCACCGGCTCGTGTACTGGGATAATGTAAGTCGGGAACTTCAAGAAAAGTTCGCTCAGTCCTTCAGCTTGAAGCTCTTCAAAAAAATGAACACAGGCTACTGCCATGTCTGTGTCGTTGGCATGCACAACGATGCTACGATGCTACAAGCGTAACGGCTAGCGTACTTGACATGTGTCATAAGGCGTTGGTCAGCCTCTTCGTGGCTGGAGGACAAGCATTCCTCGTAGTAACAGTGTTCTGATAAAGTTGGACAGCAGCCACGCTTGACCAGAGACATTTTGAATCTCTCCTTGAACCCACCTGAGAGAAAAATGTTGAGTGCGTTCGGAAGCTGATCACTCATCTGCTCCCAGGTTTCATACAAAATTTCGAGGAGCCGGCTTTTAGACGCTGAGCTTGCAAGTAGGGCAAGCAAGTAATGAGCTCGCAAGTAATTGTGCTAAGAGCGGAAATCTGGAGGTTTTTTGCCTTTCCCTCGTCGGAGTCTGCATGCTGATTTCAAGGAGATCAACTCTCCGGTGTCCGTGAGCTTCCCAAACAGCCCGTTGTACCGATATGCGACAATGTGGACTTCAGGAATACCCACTGGAAGATAATCCAGCAATGATAGAAGCAATCTTTCCACGAAGGATTTGACTGTTTCAAACCTGGCAGGCCGATATGACCTTATCTTGGACATTAGGTCAATGATGTGTACTGTAGCTTATGTTGTTTCTTTGGATTTCACAGTGGCTGGCCAAGATGAAAGTCCTCCTTTTTTTCTTAGCCAGTTCAACAGCACAGCTTTGTTCCCCGCCCTCATTTTTCAGCCAGAGGATGTCTTGGTTGATTGTTGCGGAAGATGTTCAAAAATGGATGGACGGAAAAGAAGAATCTCTTTTGTGAGGATCTTTGCAACGGCTTTCTCCTTTTCTTCGCCGTAGCTCAACTGAGCAGTAATGATTCTCTTCAAGGCTGTTACTTCAGAGTTCAGGAGATCGGTTTTAGGGACACCATTCACTTTCTGAGTTTTTCTCTCTGAAGGGAAAGTTCGGAGTACAACCTTTTTCACATCGTCTTTCCTGTTGCACAGAAAGTCCTCAACCACCTCTTTTCCTTTTGTGGCTACGCAAATAATATGAGAAACAATCTTTTCATCGTCCACAGCTTCTGACGTCACAATATTCACTAGGTCGAAGTCTACTCTGCTGAACGGATTGCCACATGTAGTGAAAATGTCTCGAACTCTATCTCATGAAAGTTGTAATTGCGTCGTCATCGACTGATTGTCTTCGTGATATTTCAGTGTCTCTGTGGATACGTTGACTACTTGCAGGAAACCATTGTTGATGGCAGCGGATCGGTAAGGTAAGAATCCAAGCTTCAGTCTGTCTCTCATCCATTTGTTCTCCTATTATTCCGGCCGTTGTCTTTGCATCCTTGTTCACTGTACATTCCAGTATCTGATCGGAACAGGTGGCCGTAAACCTGGTGTGCGGTCTCTTCACTGCAGAGTATCCTTTCATGAGCCTTCTGTGTACATCAGGAAAGGTTTGTGGTAAACTTTGCATGTCATATAGGTACTGTATGAGACATCTTGTATACTGAGGATGGTCAGCCACCACCAAGTATGGCAACATCCGAGCAGTTGCTGTCAAATGAGACTCCCAGTCACAGTCTCGTTCAGCATGATTGAATTGCATCGTTATTTCAAGTATTTCCATGAACTACCGCCAGAAAGCAAACGTGGGTGACGCATTTAGAAGGGTTTCGAAGGCATTCATTATGGGAGCCAAAGTGATTAAGGTATTGTTTGCCTTCTGAAGTGCAATTCGCGCGTTAGCACCGTTTGCCAATGAAGTCCTGAATAACTCAATGGCACTACCCAGCTGGTCCAGACGGGATAAGTCTTCTTGTGCTTCGGAGTAACACTCTTCCAAGGACTCCCAGTAGAGGGCTAGCAAGACCTCGTACAGTATGCAGTAAGCATTGATATCTTGGTAGTAGCCTTTCCCTTGAAATACCTTTTCGCATGTACCAGGTAGCAGCGGCTTTGTCTGCACTATAATCTCTTTGAGTCCGGAGCTGTCCATTATCTTACCAACTGCCTTGAGTTAGTTGAGCAGGAGGTGGAAGCCTCCCATCCGTAGGATTATGTTTTTGAAGTCATCCGGGTACTTACTTTTCACTCCCTGTGCTAGCTGATAAATGAAGAGATCTCGTGTGACCATCGTAACGTCACCTCCGACAGCTTTACTTATCGCCGTGAACGTTCGCAGATATTTTTCGACTGTTGCATGGTTGTTTGGTGCTTCATGAAGGAAAAGCAAGATATTAGATTAAATATTGACAAATCAAATTACTTTCATTAAGTCTCTTACTTCTGCAAAAAGAAATTACACTCATTTTTCCAGCCAACTTTATAACACCAAAAGTGCTTTTAAAAATTCTATTTCTTTAAAAATTGTTTTTTGATCTTCCAAATTTGTGTCATATTCTTCATTATCATCCATCAGCAAATCAGTATTTGCGTCAGAATCACATATTGAATCAACCTGAAGTAACTGTTTTTTGTTTTTTTTATCTTGGCCTCCCTGACTCACTTTTCTTTTTCATCTTCTGCTTATCAATTTCTTCTGCTTAGCTTATCAATCAATTTCCCGCTAGGTAGCAGGTTACTAAACAAAATTCATATTATCGGGTACACTCGCTAAAAAAGTTGTAGACCCCCCAGATATAATAATTTAAACTTTTTTTTCTTAGCTCAGTGTGTTCGGAATCAAACGGGCTTTTTTTTAATATAAAAAAATTCTTTATCTTGAAAAAATTTCGAGTTTTTAGCTTTTCTGTTAGAAATTTGTTGACAAAAATCTGACTTTTTTTAAAACTGCAGTAAAAAGTGTACTATTTTTTTTTTTTTTACAAACAAAAATCATATTCGTGTAGCCCTAAGTCTCGCCTTTCTATTGATGTAAGGTTACGCTGGATTTGACCAATCTTATCTGTAAAAAAAAAATTAGAATCATCGAACTCCATTATAGGCCAAATTTTGTGTTTTTGGCCTATATCTCAGAAACGCCCCAACGGCGAACATGCGCCCTACGATATTCGTTTCCAGCATGGTCGACTACCATGGGATCCACCCTTAATATTTTTGTACCTTCCGGCATGGGTACTAATCGAAATAAGCAAGATACAGAATCTGGCGCTCTGACTAAGCTGTTTGGTCTTGTACGTTTTAAGCTATGTTGGCTAATATTTCACTTATTTGTTTTTCTTTCCTTGGGCGCTTGCTACTACCAACTTCTGCAAAACTCAACGTAGCAGATACAGCAAAGCAATCTTTTTTTCACTGAAAATTAAATTCTCAATGTTCCCAAGTTTCCACTAAACCAGTTAAAACAGTCATATTTAATTGTTGCTATCCTTAAAACCTTAAATAACAACTTTGGTGAAAATCAAAGACGTTGCGAATTATTAACTTAGCGTGTTTTGATTTTGGATATCTATATCTAATTATTAGCCAACCGAACTTTAAATGCCAACATTGGGATAAATATGAAACTAATCGAGAAATATGTATTATATATGTTTAATGTTGAACCTAAACATTACAATGGTAGCCACATTTATGTAACAAGGAGTCTCAGAAATCCTTGGAAACCAGCTTTGGCGAGTTTCTAATGTTTTATTTTAGTACTTTTGAAGTATCTAGTTAATATTCTTGGATGCTTACCCTTAGATCCTTGGGATGAATACCAGCTTCCAAAGAGCCAACGTAAAGACCTTTGTAGTCAAAAAGCCTCATTTATCCATAGATCAGACTAAAAAGATCAATGTGCTTGGATTAATATTTATATTTATTGGCTTGTAATGTATAAAGATGCTTGATTTTATTGAATTTGATTCGTTCTATAAATATATTTGACTCGTTAAAATATATAGTCAGTCATCCTTAAGTAATACTAAAATCATCTTTTAATAGTAATACCAGAACAACATAAATATATTTTCAATACTAATTTTTTCAATCGAGCTTGAATTATTTAAATTTTTTGCAATCCTACGTTTATGAATTAATCTAGCCTCTTAAAGAAGCAATTTTGGAGGTTTCTTTTTGTTTAGCTTTTATCCTAGATAATAATTGGCTATGTCTGCTAATCCCAACTCTTTGACAACTATGCAACGTCATACGCAGGAGATCTAAAACTCTTTTTTGCAAAAAAAAATCTTTGTCTCATATTTCAGTAGATTCCATTCAAACTATGACAAATTTTTGAGGTAATTTTATTAAGTTTATCCAGTTTTGTCCCAGGGCAAAGAAGGGGGGAGGGGTCAAAGTTGGAACTTTTAAAGGATGTTTCGTTGAAGGGTGAATTTGAACGCTGTGTTCCGTTGGGGAGATTTCCTTATTGACCCTGTGTAGATCATAGTCCATTATTTTTTGGTAATAAACTGATTTTCAGTCTTAGACACGTGTGCGCGATTTTTTCTGCTTGTAGTCTGAGAATCTTGCTACTAGTAACAGTATATTATTTTACTGCTGTAAATGTCTCTTTTTGTCATTTTACGAACTCCTTTTTACTGAAGATTATGAATATCATTTTTGAAAAAGGGGAAGTACCTAACAATTTTCGGAAAACCTTAATTAAATCACTATACAACAAAGGTGATAAGAGTGTGTGTCGTGATTATCGAGGCATTAGTACGGTCTCTATAGGTAGCAAACTACTTAATAATAAGATACTTTTTAGACTGGGAGATGCTGTAGACAAAGTTTTAAGAGAAGAACAGTGCGGTTTTAGAAAAGGTAGAGGACGTGTCGACCAAATTTTACTATTAGGTTAATAATTGAGAAGTGCCTTAGTTGTCGAACACCTTTGGTCCTCAGTTTCTTAGATTATGAGCCAGCGTTCGATTCTGTTGATAGAAGAGCTTTAGCAAAGGTCTTATCCTTGTATGGTATACCAGAAAAATACATTAAAGTGATTAGTGCTATGCATGAGAATAATATTGCTGCGGTTAAGGTAGGAAATGAGTTTAGTAGTAGGTTTTGTATTAAATCAGAAGTTAAGCAGGTTGTGTTCTATCCCCGTTTATATGGATAGTTTTGATGGACTTTGTCTTAAGGAGAACAGGAAAGGCAATGGGAGACCACGGAATCAAATGGGGAGGAAAAACTCGCCTTGACTTAGAATATGCTGATGATTTAAGCATCCTAGATGAAAGTGTTAGCAAAATGAATGAGCTTTTAGAGCTTTTGCAATTTCAGGATGCTAAAATTGGTTTGAAAATTAATGTTAAGAAGACTAAGTCACTAAGGCTAAGAATAAGTGAAGATGAAAAGGTGGCGTAGGTAACGAAAAGATTGATCTGGTAGGGCGCTTCACTTACCTTGGTAGTATTATTAGTAAAGACGGTGGGAGCAGTGAAGATGTTAAAAGTAGAATAGGGTAATTTTTCACAATAATTAAAGTTTGGAAGAAAAGAAAGATAAGTCTACAAACCAAGATTAGAACAATGGAAGGTACACTGATGAAAGTAGTTAATTATGGCTCTGAAGCATGGGTGCTCCGAAAAGCGGATGAAGATTTAAAAGCGGATGATGTTTTCCAGAGAAATTGCCTACGGATTGTTTTGGGTACCGCGCTGACTGATCGTATTTCATACAGCAGGGTGTACGAAAAGTGTTGTTCAGTCCAGCGTTCTAGGGATATAATAAAAGAAAGGTTGATATAGTTAGGGCACGTTCTGCAGATGAAGGATGACAGATTGCCGAAGATTGTCCTTTTTCAGCCAACAGTCTAGGGCTAAGCGAAAAGCAGGTCGTCCGTAGTTGGTGTAGGAGGTTGAACGTTTAAATGAACATTCTCATCGCCCTTCGTTTAGATTGAGTCTGAATAAAAGTGCCGAAGGTTGATACCTCACTTCTTGTTGCAAAAAATGTTCAGACATTTATTTCAAGGCTTGATTTATCTAAACTACTTTAATTCATATTTCATAAATAAAACTATAAGGCTAGCCTATTTCATACAGTTGGTAATAAGTGAAGATGAAAAAGCGACGTTGGGCAACGAGAAGATTGATCAGGTGGGCAGCTTCACTTACCTTGGCAGCATTATTAGCAAAGACGGTGCGAAGAGTGAAGATGTTAAAAGTAGAATAGCCAAGATTCAGGGTATTCTTTCACAGTTAAAAAGAAAGAATAATATAAAAAGAGTTTGAAGATAAGTCTGCAACCCAAGATTGGAATATTGGGGGCTACAGTAATGACAGTGGTCAAACATGGCTCTGAAGCATGGGTGCTCCGAAAAGCGGATAAAGATTTGCTAGATGTTTTTAAATTGCCTACGGATTGTTCTTTTTACCCGGCTGACTGACCGTATTTCAAACGGTAGGCTGTACAAAAAGTGTGGTATGGTCCCACTTTCTAGGGCTATAATGAGAGAAAGGTTGAGATGGCTGGGGCATTTAAATATGACATATTGCCAAAGATTGTCCTTTTCAGCCAACCATCTAGGGCTAAGCGGAAAGCAGGTCGTCCGCGGTTGGGGTGGTAGGTTGTCTTAAGGAAAGATTTAAATGGAAAGGGAACTTTCTGGAAGGGTGTAAAGAGTGAGGCTTTGAATAGAATGGGACTGAGGAGCAGGTGTAGCTGTGTTGAACCCAGGCGACTTTGTGCAGCGATGAGTTGTTAGTAGTAGCAGTAGTAATTTTATTTCCTTTTTTGAAAAATTTTATTTAATCTTTCTTTCGTTTTGATTCCTACTATCTTTTCATCGCTTCATTGATTTCAGTCAAAGAAAGTTGTCATAGCAAGGGACCTACAAACCTTATTAAATGACCTACAACAAAAGCTCATTTCACCCTTGGCCCCTTCAATTTCCCGGGCGTTCTAGTTTATTGTCAATAAAAGTGGAAAAACAGTTCTTTTGATATTAAGGAGAATATTAGGCAAGGGGAAAAGTAAAACAGGTCAAATTATTGGCTGTCAATTAGAATGATAGGTTTTTTCTGTGCTGACACAATTGCCATGTAACATATCTAGTAAAGCAAAAGAAATATTTTTGTTCTTGCAAAAATCTTGGTAAATGTGGATCAGTTCATACAATTTACCTACAAATAAAGTAAACATACCACTCGATGTAATTTTATATGCTGTTTCTGAATATAATAATTGCTTTTCCCGCAAATTCAATTTTAAGCCATTTTAGGACCCTTGAAAATAATAATTTCTTTCAATATTTTTTTAGACATAAAAATGGGTTAGAAAGTTTGTATTAAACTTAGTACTTCATTATGAATCCATCTTATAAACGTTGTATAATTCACAAACAATAACCTGTCAAGATAAAGTTGAATAAATAAATTCAAAACAATTCCACCATGTTTTCTTCTTATTCTGTTTGGCCGGTCAAAAGCTGTCATTTCACCTATATGCCGAAAAATATCAAGTGCGGTTTATATAGCTTTAACAAATTGATTTTCACAGTGAAATCGTAAGTTTGAAATCAATAACTCTTTTATACCCGAAAACCATAGATAAAACTTATCATTTTCAAGGGCCAAAAACGGCTTAAAATTGAATTTATTTGATAACGATTGTTATATTCAGAAAAAGCATAAAAAATGGCATCGAGTAGTGTGTTTGCTTTATTTGCAGGTCAATTCTATGAACTGCTCCATATTAAAAAAAAAATTTTTTTAGCCCATTTCTTAGCGACTTTATCAAAAGGAAAACGAAAAATAGACACAGAAATTTCATAATGCCGATCATTGTTGCAGCAGTAGCTGCAACCTAGAAAAGAGCAAACCACAGCCCATAGTAACTAAAAGTTAAAAAACAGGTTGAAAAAAATATCATACTACTATATATAAAACTACTGAAATACGTTCTAAGACCACACTGGCTATACATGGATTATGAAACCAACAAAGAAAAGGATATAATAAGTGAAAAAAATAAAAAAGGTGAGAAAACAAGAATTTTGTCAGCCAGTAGTAAAATAGGAAGAAAAAATCAAGAAATATTTCGACAAGGACCTCCGTGAAGTCGTCCTCAGTGCTCAAAAAAAAGAAGAAGAAAAACAACAACAAAATCTTTTCTTTCACATCTCCTCTTGTATCTTTTCTCCTCTTGCATAATTTACTTCGAAAGGTTAGATTTTGTTGTTTTCTCTTTTTTTTTGAGCACTGAGGACGACTTGGTGGAGGTTCATTGTTGAAATATTGGAATGTTTAAATATTAGAATGTTAAGCCACATATAATTGTGGCTTTTATTTCTTTTTGTCGATGTTCTGAAAAATTGAAGCGCACTGTTAAAATTTCAAAAGTTTTCAATAAAACGTTTGGGAGATGGGATAATAGCCAGAATTCTGTGTGTTGTTATTTCTGTTCGTTTCAAAATGACTTAAGTATTTACTTTAATTTTTACTGATTCTAGTATTTACTTGTTCATCTATATCAGCCTTTATGTTTGGTGTGATTATTTATTTTAATCTATTTTCTTTTCGAGTTTCATTTGTTTTTTTGGCTGTGATATACGGTCGTTTTAGGTTTGAGTAATTATAGGAATTTATTTCTGCATTGCTTTATTTTAATTTCTGTTCTTTTTGGATTTCCATTAATTTTAAAGAGTAATTTCTAGTTATTTTTGAATTCTAGTTATTTTAGGACGTTATTTCTGCTCCTCTGAAGTCGTAATATAGCTCTTTATTTTTCCTTTGAATTTTTTTTCGGAGAGTTTTTTTGTTTAATTTAAAATTAAATCCTGTTATCAATCTGTTATCAAACCTCAAAATGCACCCTGTTATCAATAAGGGACAATTTGTAGGAGTTTCTTTGTAAATTGAATTTTTATGCTTGTGAGCTACCTTGTTAAAATCAAAATATTTTTTTGTAGGAATACAGCACTCAACTAACATTTCGTGAAGAATGGGTCGATGAGCGTTTAAGCTTTGAAAAATTTCCTAACAGTGAGTACGTTTATGCTATGTACAGATTAACAAAAAAAAACTTGAATATAATTCATGTCGTAAAAAGACTTTTCCGTCGTGGGGACAGAAATGCCACTAGTATTTTTAAATATAGATGCGTGTAGATCTAATGCTAGGTTAAATCTTCACCCTTTTTGCCACTAATACATATTTCATTGGAGGATCAGATTAAAACTAGGCATAATGGTCCCCGGCGAATTTCCCTATCCAGCGGCTCCAATTCCTTTTCCTTGGGGATTTTTCTATGGAGCAGGTGCAATTCCTTTTTGTTCGACCCCAAATCCTATGGAGAAGTTACAATTCCACTTTTCCGAACTTTTCTAGAGGATGTCATAATCCATCAAATTTGAGAGTCCAACTTTTAAGTTTAGGGGGCATCAAATTACCGTTTCTCCAAAGTTTTTTTTTCTGACACGCAAACACTTCAAGATATACTTTGAAACCAAACAGTTCTTGGAAACAAGACGATTTCATTTCAATTTACTAAATTTTGAAACGATTATTTTCCCATACTTTATTATTTTTTTTCATATTTTTGTTATTTTCTCAGTTAAAGGGATGTTGCTTTTCATCCCATTTCAGAGATTTTTACCTTTTGTCATATACTGTAGCTTTTCTATTGCAACTTTTTTCCACGAACCTTATTGTCTTTTTTGTCCCATTGCAGGGTTTTTTACCATTAGCGGTATAGTGTACCTTTCTTGTCTTATTTTTATATTAAGCGTCATATTTTACTAAGACTAGACACTAATATTTTCTTCTTCTGTGTATTGGATTAGATCTCTTAGTTCTCAGAGGGGGTGTCAATAATCCATCAAACCTCCGAAGTTTCTCCAAAGTTTGTTTTCTAACACACTAACCTTTCAAGAAATATTTCGAAACCAAACAGTACTTACGAGCAAGGTAGGGGAGACCGGGGCGCCTTTGGTCACGGGGTGCCTCCGGTCACCCCCAATAACTCATTTTGAGTTTACGTATTTTTATGCTAGATGGCACTGGGGAGGTTGTTTATACAAGGCGGATATCCGAAGAAAATTTCCCTCAGTTAGCTTCAGCCAGTTTAGCTGGAGAGAGTTTCGTACCATTTTTTTTGCGAAAAGTAAGTTTCTCTACTTCTGTTTGAACCTAGCCTTCCCCTTCTGTTTGGCATGGATTTCGATGATTAAATTTGTATACACATAGAAATGATAGGACTAGAAGATAGTGGTATTTCTAAGGAGAAATCTTTCTCTGTTTTCGGGTCAGAAAATAAGTTTGACAAAATGGCGGCTGGGGCACCTTCGGTCAGTCCACGACGGGGCACCTTCGGTCGCTGACCGGAGGCACCCCAACCTGATGAATAACGTAACCTTACCAGTTTTAAGTTAAAGATAGGTCTCTCTACAATTCAGTTGTGGTTAACATTGATGCTCCCAGCATAGAACTAAAGTAAGGTGTACCAAAAGAGTTTGTTACTTTCAGAACGAGAGAAGGGCAGTGATGCCCTTTTGAATATAGAAGTTTCAATCAAATTTTTTCAAAGTTTCAAAATTTCAATAGGTTTCCTAAAAGCCCCTTTTCCACCCAAAGCCACCTGATCAAAATTTTGAGATAGTCATTTAAGCATAGTTGAAAGGTCATATAACTATGCTTCTGAAAATGTCAAACCAAAAAACAAACCCAACCTCCACCGCGCAGTCGTTGGAGAAAGGACAGTAAGTTAAGCAATTAGCCCATTATTTATGTATAGTACTTTTATCAGGAAAGGGGAGCAGGTTTCGCCCATGGTGTCCAAAAATGCCAAGGGCATTCAAGTGAAGCTTTAGGGAATGTTGAGGGAAGTGTTGAATTAAATCAAAACAAAATACATTTTGTATATTTTCTCATTTTTAACTTTAATAAATCCAAAATTATTAAGACCTTCAAAGACGAATATCAGTAATTTTTATTAAACTGTCAATACCCATTCATTAGTCTGTTTTCAGTAATTTTGGCTATGATTGTGTTTTTTTCAATGACTGGAGAAGTAACGATTGTTTTCAGTAGATCGCAAATTATGTTCTGGTCTTTAGAAGGCACGGCGGGGGGAGGGGTGTGTGCCTTACTCCTCTTAGTTTTTGCGGGTTTTGAGTTTGACTTGAACAGTTTTACACCGGAAAAATTATTTGACTTTATTAATGTTCATCTTCGGTTTAATGTAGTTCTTTACTTTTCCTGGGAAAACTTCTTTTTGTGAAATTTTTTTTTAATCAATTAAACTAATGAATAATATTTTCTATATTAACTTAATACCAGTGTTTAATAGGTTCACTATTAAACATACGCAAACTTTTACTGTAGGTCATTTTTACACTGCCAAATTCGGTAAGTCTTAATTTCAAAGTTTCTTCCAGATCATTGGTTATGGTTCGGAACAGAGTTCCAAAACGCCCGAAGGGTGTGTCAGATGAGGCTATGAACATTGCTGTTTCCAAAGTTTTGATGGACAAAGCTTCAATTCGTAGTACTGCAACAGCTTTCGGAATACCGAAATCAACCATTATCGACAACGTTCGCCGAGCAAAAGAACTACGCGAGCAAGAGCAAGGGGGCATACCAGTGCCTATTCAAGCTGGGGTCTCTAATTCTGGAACCTCTAGTGGTGGCACATTCAATAGTGCTTTTCTTCCGACAAGAAAAGAGAGACTGTCAACTGCAAAAGTTTTCACGGCCAATGAAGAGGGCCAGCTTGCTGTTTATTTGAAACATTGTTCGAAAGTCCATTATGGTATGACCCTGATGCAAACACGAAAGTTTGCATATGATTATGCAAAAAGACTAGATAAGAAAGTTCCTCACAACTGGGAAGAAGCACAGATGGCTGGGCCAGACTGGATGAAGGGCTTTATGATAAGGCAAGGTGATTTGTCTCTCAGAAAGCCAGAGAACACTAGCTTAGCTCGCAGCTCGAGCTTCAATCGTGCTAATGTTGACAGATTCCTTGACAACTTGGAGGCTGTCCTGCACAAATACAAATTCACAGGAGAAAGCATTTGGAACTGTGACGAAACGGGGGTCACAACTGTACTTGACAGCCCCAAGGTGATAGCACAAACCGGTACCAAGCAGGTTGGTCAGGTTACCACAGCTGAAAGGGGTGAACTTGTTACTGTTTGTTGCTTTGTCAATGCTATTGGTGGAACCGTGCCACCAGTCTTCGTATTCCCCAGAGCAAAGTTCAAGGATCATATGATGTTTGGGGCCCCTGCAGGAAGTCTCGGCCTAGCCCAAACAACTGGTTGGATGACTGCAACATTGTTTTACGAGGCGATACAGCATTTCAAGAAACAAGTTCGATGTTCCAAGGACAGCCCGGTCCTCTTATTGCTCGATAACCATGAGAGCCACATCGGTCTTGACGTTATCATGTACGCCCGTGCAAATGGCATTGTTTTACTATCCTTCCCACCCCACTGCAGTCATCGTCTTCAGCCTCTAGATATTACTATCTATGGACCACTGAAGTCTGCTTTGAAAAGAGCATTTCATGATTGTATGACTTCAAATCCGTTTCAGAGGATCCAGATCACCCATATTGTCCAGCTTGTAGGAAATGCTTATCCAAATGCACTGACCATGAACAATATCATTTCTGGGTTTTCGAAGCCCGGCATTTGGCCCTTCAACCGCAATGCTTTTTCTGATGAGGATTTTTATGCTGCGTCTGTCAGCGACCGTCCTAAGGCAGAGCCGTGCCCATCAGCAACAGAGAGAAGCCCACCAGTATCGGATCTACTAGATCCTTGCCCGTCACCGTCAACTGCACCGGCAACACCAGCTGCAGAGATTCGTTACTCTAATGCTTTGACCCCCGAAGATGTCCGACCGTATCCAAAGGCATTGCTAAGGAAACAGAGCAATAGGGGCGGAAGGAAAAAGGGTGCATCGAGAGTTTTGACAGACACACCAGAGAAAGATAAAATTGAAGCTGCTATGATGGCTAAGAAAGCAAAGCAAGATGAGAAAGATGCAAAAGCAAAAGCAAGATTGCTGAAAAAAATATGAAGAAGCCAACAAGTCAAACGAAAAGCAAGGGTCAGAAGAGGAAGCAGCAAACGTCTTTGTGCGATCAGTCGACTGATGAAGAATCTGTTGTTTCAGTTCATCTGGATGATGACACGGATGATAGTCTACATATCGGTGATGACGAGCTAACTGAGCCACTTGCACTGGGGACCCTTAGTATTGGCGACTATGTGTTGGTGGAGTTCGAAGGCAAGAACAGTTCACTGCACTACGTTGGATTCGTCAAAGAAAAAGATAACAGTGAAGTTTTTGTAAGTTTCCTTCGCAGAGAGGACAGTGATTCTAGCAAGTTTTTTTTCCCACAAGTAGTGGATGAAAGCTATGTCAATTTGGCGGATGTTAAGATGAAATTGCCCATTCCTAGCAGAAGTGGGGGTACGGCACGTGTCGCAGAGATGATTGAGTTCAGCGACGTCGATTTTTCACTTTTTCCAAGTCTCCGCTGAAAAGTGAAGTCGCTGAACTCAACCATCTCTGCCTCTGTATCAAAAGTGATGTCGAAAATTTCCTTCCGACAGTAATAAATGATGTGATTTTGTTACTTTGGCTTATTTTTACAAACAATAAACGAAGACATAAGTAAGCTTTGTATATTTAGCCATCTAAAGACAGGATAACGGAGGTAATTCGTATAATTGCAAGGCTGACCGAAGGTGCCCCAAGCCCGACCGAAGATGCCCCGGGTTGGGGGGCACCTCCGGTCAAAATGGGGCTTCAGCGGGATCACCTTTTTCTTACAATCCGGTTGAGTTCTAAGAAAACTACAAAATAGATTTGGTAGATCAAACGTTACTCTTCCCTGCGTTCAGCAAGATTTTTCAAAATAACGAACGTAAAATTCTTGGTGGCTGGTAATCGAAAAAGTGACCGAAGGCGCCCCGGTCTCCCCTACCTTCTTTTACATTTATTAAAGTTTTATACGACTATTTTTTCGTATTTTAAGATTTTGTATATTATTTTTATTTTTTCAGTTTAAAGTGGGCGTGGCTTTTCATCCCATTTCAGGTTGTTTTTTTTTATCGTTTCTGATATACTGTAGCTTTCTTATCGCATTTTTTTCTATGAGCCTTTACGGCCTTTTTCAAACCCTTGTAATACCACTAATTTCCAAATAAAGGACTTACCATTATTCATATAGGGACAAAAAACTGAAGAATTTCATCTATTTTTAGTTTTATAACTCGCTCACAAACAGACAGAATATAAAACTAGTTCATTTTCATGTAACCTTATTAGGACCTAACGAAACCATATTTACCATATCGTAGGATATAAAGACATGTTGTCAAACATCCCAAGCTTCACTGATTCCTTTGGGGGGAAAACTCTGAGGGAGAGCCCTGGTCTTGAACAAGGCGATAAGGAGGCTTTTATAAAAATAAAAGTTTTTTTAATGTTTTACTATAGTGAATTTTAGACGATATTTCACGGGGGTTTTCCAAGGCCCCTTCCTTTTTACTCAATTTCAGACGATTTAAAGATTGTTTATTTTCAGTTTTTTCTTATTCCTTATTATTTTTTTTTTCAGTAGCCTTATGTTTAGTTGTGAGATATACAGACAATTTGCCAGAGATCAAATCTTTTTTCGGGTACTACGGCGGAGCACTCCCAGCCTTCGACGAAGCGATAAGGGGGCTTTTTAGAGAAATAAGAGTTTAATTTATTTATGTTTTGCTGTAATGAATTTTGCAGTATATTTCATCTGAGTTTTTCAAAGCCCCTTCCTTTTCACTTAATTTCAGAAGGCTTTTAAGACGGGAACATTTAATGTTTATTTTCGATTTTTTATTCCTTAGTATTTTTTCAATGGCCTTATATTTTATCGTGGGATATATTGACATGTTGGCACATACCCTATACCGTGCCAGGTACTTCGAGGGAGTGCCCTGGGGGGGGGAGGACGCTGGCCTTCAACCAGGTGATAAGGAGGCTTTTTAAAGAAATAACGGTTTTATTTTGGTGTTTTACTATAATGAGTCTTACTGGGCATTTCGTGAGAGTTTCCCGAGACCCCTTCCCTTTCAGTAAATTTCAAAAGGCTTTTACTATGGAAGTATTTTATGTTTATTTTCAATTTTTTTATTACTTATTATTTACTCAAGTTTGTTATCTTTTATCATGAGATATGCGGGGATTTCGTCAAAGATCTCATTGTTTTGCCGGGTGCTTCGGGGGGGGGGACGCTCTGAGGGGTAGTACCCAGGCCTTCAACCAGGCGGTAAGGAGGGTTCTTCTAAAGAAATAACGGTTTCATTTTTTTTGGATTTTACTAAAATGAATTTTACATGGAATAACTTTTTTTTATTTTACAGCTTTTTAGCCTACTCTTTTTACATTTTTATATCTTTTCGATCCCATCGTTACTTTTCGGGTTTATGCATACTCCAACACCAAGCCATGGTTTCAAAGGCTTTTTTATACAATTTCAGAAGTTCCTTTCATAATATTCTTTTTAAACTCTTTTTTCAACTTGGAGCATATTTTTTTCATTCCAAACATTATTTTTCGACTTTATGCATACCCCAGCACGAAGCAATATTTTTGAAAAACCTTTACTATATAATTTCAGAACACTTTTCGTTTCTTAATATTCCTCCTAATCCACTTTTTCAACTTGGAGTGCAAATCAATTCTTACTCTCAATTTTACTTTTTGACCTTGTACTTACCCACACACCAAGCAATACTTCTCAAATGGCTTTTTACATCAGTTCAGAACAAGTTCTTTTCTTAATATTCCTCCTAAAACCCTGTTTTTCAACTTGGAGTACACATATTGTTTTTACTCCCAGCTTTACTTTCCAATTTTACGCATACCCCAATACCAAGCAATACTTTTCAAATGGATTTATTGCATTATTTCAGAAAAGGTTTTTTTCTTGATATTCGTCCCAAAACCCTGTTTTTCAACTTTGAGTACACATCTTTTTCACTCCCAACATTACTGTTTCGACTTTTTGCTCACCCCAGCACTAAGTAATACTTTCCAAAAGTCTTTCCTATATCATTTTAGAGCAAAATCTTTTCTTAGTATTCCTCGCAAAAATTCCTCTTCAATTTGGATTAAATATCATTTATTTCCTCCAACGTTAATTGTCGAATTTATGCATACGCCAACACCAAGCAATACTTCTTAAACGGCTTTATTATATCATTTCAGAACAAACTTTTTTCTTATTATTCCTCCCTAAACTCTTTTTCTACTTGGAGTATACATCTTGTTTCACTCCCAGCATTACTTTTTCGACTTGATACATGGCCCAACATTAAACAATACTTTCCAAAAGGCTTCATTATATGATGCCAGAACTTTGATTTTCTTAATATTAATCCTAAGGCCCTCCACTTTGAGTACCCATTTTTTCAATCCCCACATTACTTTTTCGTCATTATGCATACCAAAACACTAATTTAATATAAATTTAATTAGTGTAATTATTTTATTTAATGTAACTATTGAAAAAAGCGAAGATCAAAACACTAAAACATAAAATAGCAAAATTCAATACCCTAAAATGTAAAAAAAAAAGAATAAATGAAACACCTATTTCTTTAAAAAGGCCATTTTTACCTCCTTATTGGCTGGCCGAAGGTCAAGGCCCTCCCAGAGAGCCTTGGTTCAGGCCGGTATCCCCTGCTGCAGCCGCACGATGGTCGGTAACCGCTCTGAAACGGTTGGGACCGCAGCGAGAAGGCTTTACGAGGTTAAAATGCCCTTTTGTAAGAAATGATTTTTCAATGATCTATCATTTCTGTTTTTACGTTTTAATTTATTGAATTTCACTTTCTAATGTTTAAGTCGTTTTTATGTTTCCTTTTTTTTCAACATTAGTTTTTTGATTTTTTACTTTTTGGCGCTGGAGCATGCATTAAGTCGAAAAGCAATGTTGGGAGTCGAAAAATAAAAATGCATATTCCAAGTTGACAGAATGTTTTGGAGGAATATAAAGAAAAGAACTTGTTCTGACATATTTAATAAAGCGTTTTGAAAAGTATTGCTTGTTTTTGGGGTATATAAAAATCAAAAAGAAATATTAGAGTGAAAAAATATATGTACTCCAAGTTGAAAAACAGGTTTAGGAGGAATATTAAGAAAATTATTTTTCTGAAATGATATAGTAAGGCCTTTTGAAAAGCATTGCTTAGTGTTTTGGGTATTCATAAAGTCGAAAAGTAATGCTGGGTGTGAAAAACGATGTGCACTTCAAGTTGAAAAACGGGTTTGGAAGTGGTATTAAAAAAGGAATTATTTTGAAATGATATAATAAACCTTTTGAAAAGTATTGATTGGTGTTGGGGTATGCAAAAAGTTGAAAAGTAATGTTGGGAGTGAAAATAGATTTCTACTCCAAGTAGACAAATGGGGTTTTTGGAAGCATATTTAGAAAAGAACTTGTTTTGCATGTGGGAACACTTCATTGTGTGGGTATGAAATATGGTATTCGGAAAATATGGTTTCGTAGGGTTCTAGTAAAGCTACAAGAATATGAACTATTTTTGTATTTTTCTGGCCGTGAGAAAGTTATAAAATTAAAAATGGAAGACTTCTGAAATGTAATGAAAAGGGCAATAAGATTCATGGCAAGAAAATTCATTAAGATAAGCGACATTGAATCACAAAAAGTAAAACCCTAAAATGGGATGAAAAGCCACACCCCTTTAAATAAGTAAATGGCAATATCAAGTAAAAAATCTTAAAATAGAGGAAAATGTTCGTTTAAAATTTAATTAACCGAAATTAAATCGCCTTGTTTTCAAGTACTGTTTGGTTTCAATATCTCTTGAAATGTTTGTGTGTCAGAAAATAAACTTTGAAGAAAAGGTAATCTGATGCAGCACATCAAACTTAGAAGTGGGACTCTCGAATGTGATGGATTATGACATCTCCTAGAGAGAGTCGGAAAAAGGGGAATTATAGCTTCTTTATAGGATTTGGGGTTGAAAAAAAATGGAATTGCACCTGCTCCATTGGGATACACCCAAGAAAAAAAGGAATTGGAGCAACTGGATAGAGAAAACCCCAGGAATCATTATGCCTAGCTCTACTGATTAGCCCAGAAAGTAATATTACTTCAGAAACTCTTATTGCTTTTTAAGATCAATTGTATCCAATCAATCTTATGATTAATTTAGGTAGGGATTGACATTGGTGGTTCTATACCTGGGTAGGCGGATAGCTTCCCCCTACTTTTTCTGACATCTAACATCTGCCCACCCTTTTTCTGAAATCTGAAATTAAATTTCTTTAATTTCAGTGGCATGGCTCTGTAAACTCAGCTAGAGTCGAACCAGCTCTAAATGGGTACCTGAAGAAATCTGGGGAAAGTAAACAGGAAGGGTGTGCGAAAGCACAGGATGGTTGGCCCCCAACCTCCCATTGCACTTCCTGGCTGAAGGGCCAAGAAACAGAGATCAGCACCGCCGGTAGGGACTGTAAAGTCTAACGCCGTATTCCTTACCTCTTTTTTTTACCTTTTTTACACATCTTTTGTATACCTTGCCCCCTTTCCCCCAGATTTAGAGCCCAAAGACCACTACTGGGGCTTTCGGTAGCCCTTTAAATAGATGTAAGGACGATGCCTTGTAGCATCTCTAACACAAGAACTTTGGAGCCAGGGTATCTAATCCCTTCTGTAATTGAAGCTTGGCAATACGGTTAAAAGTATCAGAATTATTCCGAATAGTCTAATATTGTGTATTACCCGGTAATTTTGTATTATCCAGAACATACTCAAAAAGTGAAGCTAGGTAAGCCATGACGAAATATGTCAAAATGAAAACATAAGGCTTTAGCTAAAAAATTATGGAAACTACAACGAGCCTTCTCAACGTGCTTGATCTTCATCCTCACCAAGACAGTACGTATCCAACTCCCTTGTGACCGTGTGACCTTCACACAATCACTGTTTATGTTCTTATTTGTGAGCGAGGTTCTATGTAACACATCACAGAAATAGGTCTACAAACTTTAACAGCATTAGATCTCTGACTTATATTCCAGACAAAATTTCTTTTCAAGACCAGAACAAATGATAAGATGTCACTTAAAGATGAATTTAATTTGAGGCAATTTTTCCAACAATGATACATACTTTTCTGACAATGGATCTATTGTAGCGTTTGTGTAGAGTAGCATTATGTTGCACTGTTTGCATTTTTTGATTTATTCTAAATCGTATATCCTTTTGACTTAGTAGTGCAAATGCTTATGTGAGCTTTGAAGTCATTCAAACTGCGCAGTATTTCTTATAGACAGTTTCACAGTGTCGAAATGTCAGCTTTAAGCTTTTCTATTGGACTTTTGTCAGAACTTTTTATCTGGATTTGTCAAAGCTTGTCTTCCACGATAGTAGTTTTTTTAAGTAAGTTGCAATAAAGATTGTTAAAAAAACAACAAGCCCGATGGGTTGATCTTCATCTTCATAATCACTAATCACATAATCACTGCCAATTCGCTTTTTTTAATGAAGTTCTACGCGACACCCCACGGATGCAGTCCAGCTTTCAACAAAACAAAATCTTCGTCTCATATTTTCTACCACGTTTCTTTTCATGCCTTGGACGAGGGGTGTGGTGTTACTCCCAGATGTTTTAGAAAGCATAACTTTCAAAGGATAGCATAATCTGGCACGCTGTGACGCTGCTTGTACTGTGTTTCAATATATATCATTTGAAAGCGAATCCTTCTCTTCCAGGTCAAAATGTTATTTATACCTTTTTTCTTGGTTTTCATCAGGATTATGGGACTTCAATTGACTAAGCTTATCTTCCGCAGCAGGACATCTAACGTGTGTCACAATTTCTGTTTCTCCGTCAAATCAGAGTCAGTGTAATGAGCTGTAATTGTTTTACATGCTCCGTCAGCTTTGAAAGCCCAAATTTACCTAATGACTAACGCATAGTAAACTGCATCAGAGCTATTTCATTGATAAGGCCTTCTGCTGCTCAGCCAAGTGCTGGCTTGGAGGTAGCAATTTTCTCCCAACTTGAAATAATGTTTTGGATCAAGGGGACATATAGCTTCTGAGGCCAGGAGTTTACAACAGTAGATAAAGTGTGTTTAACAGCAGCTGTGAAATTCAATAGCCTAAACAAATTTTGTTTTTACTTTTGGAGGCTTTACTGAGTATTCGTGAACGGAAATACCGTGTTCTACGGTTTTTCCTTGCTTCCATTTTTTGGAAGTTAATTCTAGGGAATAACACTTCGTTTATTCCCCACTGTTAGTACATCCATTTATGTACCAGACCCAACAGGTCTCAAGATTCTTACATCCACCAGCTTCTCACTCACTGTTTCATTTTGTGCACTATTTACCAGGAGACGACGCCCCAACTGATGAAGTTTTTTTTCTTTTGTAGCTCTTTAATCTTTGTGGGAATGATATGGTATTGTCCTTAGAGACATTTTATGTATTTGTCGTTAAAAAAAAAAAAAAATTGTGCTACCAAGTATGCACTGTACCTCCTTCGATCTAGATTCGTCAAAATGTTTCTATCTAACTTAGTGAGTTTTTTCTAGTGCTAATTAACTGTGAATAAACACCACATTTTTGCTGTTCACTGCTACAGTTTAGCCCGATTATTCAAAACAAGTCTCATGTCCATCAGAAAAGCAAAGCAGCTCACTTTTTTTCAAAATGGTAAAGTCTTCTCTTACCGGAATTCCGCTTAAATACACTATTAGTGCCCAGAAAGCTCAAATACAAACCATACTCTGATAAATTTGACTATGGTCTATAAAGCTGGTACATGGGAATAATCTATTTACTACATACCGTATCCGTATTTCTTGGAAGCATCGACACGATACAAAATCACGGTTGCAGTTGTAAAGGATTTTTGTTGAAACATTGATATGATGTAAAAAACAAGAGCTAATAGCTCATATGGCACCTGTGACGAGGCATGAAAAGCTAAGAGCCAAGATATCATGTGATATGAGCTCTAACAAAATTCTATGAATTAATAGATTGATTTAAAGGAAAATAAGAGGCTTAATGCCGAACAGGATTTAAAATAAGAGCTCTGTGTCACGATGTCCTTCTAAATATCAAAATTCATTAAGATTCCATCACCCACTCGCATGTTATAAATACTTAATTTTTTCTATTTTTTCCTCTCCCTTTAGCCCCCATTTGCTTATTCTATCCACCAAGCTTCATCCCGATTCCTCCACTCAAAGTGTTTTCCAAGGTTTCCCCCTCCAACTCCCCCCAATGCCAAAAGATCTGGTCGAGATTTGAAATAAGAGCTCTGAGACATGAATTCCTTCTAAATATCAAATTTCATTAAGATCCAATCACCTATTCGTAAGATAAAAATACCCCAATTTTCACGTTTTCCAAGAATTCCGATTTCCCCTCCAATCCTCCAAATGACACAGGATCTGGTCGGAATTTAAAATTAGAGCTTTAAAGCACAAGATCCTTTTAAATATCAAATTTCATTAAGATCTGGTCACCTTTTCGTAAGTTACAAATACCTCAATTTTCAAAGTTATCCCCCTCCCCAACTCCACCAGAGAGCAGATCTGGTCCGGTTATGGCAGTCACGTGTCTTAGACAGGTTTTTATTCTTTCCATCCAGTTTTATCCTAATCTCACCGCTTTAAGTATTTTCAAAGTTTTCCGGTACCCCCAACTGCCCCCCCCCCCATTACGCTGGATCCGGTTGAGATTTAAAATAACAGATCTGAGTTACGAGGTCCTTCTAAACATGAAATTTCATTCAGATCCGATAACTCCTTCGTAAGTTGAAAATACGTCATTTTTTCTAATTTTTCAGAAGTAACCCCCCCCCTCCCCCAATAGAGCGGATCCGTTCCAATTATGTAAATCACGTATCTTAGACTTCTGCTTATTTTTCCCACCAAGTTTCATCCCGATCCCTCCAATCTAAGCGTTTTCCATCATTTTAGGTTTTAATAAATTTCATTAAGATCTGATCAACTGTTCGTAAGTTAAAAATACTTCAATTTTTCTATTTTTTCCGAATTAACGGGCCCCCCTATCCTCCCCAGATGGTCAAATCGGGAAAACGACTATTTCTAATTTAATCTGGTCCGGTCCCTTATACGCCCGCCAAATTTCATCGTCCTAGCTTACCTGGAAGTGCCTAAAGTAGCAAAACCGGGACCGACAGACAGGCCGACAGACAGACAGACAGACCGACAGACAGACCGACAGAATTTGCGATTGCTATATGTCACTTGGTTAATACTAAGTGCCATAAAAAACGAAACAGTACCCAAATATACCATATCTCAATAAGAAGCTATTCAATATGCAGACAATGCTGATTTTGTAAATTTTTCAAGTAGAATTTTAGCCCCTCAAATATAAAAATAAAGCTAAAATTCCTTGTAAAAAGTACAAAGTATTGATTTTTAATCCAGGATTATTTTAGGTTTATAACATTGGCCTATATGCTTCTTAGGCATAAGAATTTCTTTGCTCATTTGGCATGGTTGAGAACTTCATTCTTAAACTTTTGAATATTGTAAGAAAAAGCCCTGCTCGTATATTTCAAAAGGTGTAAACAAAATTTCATTTGTTTTACTGTTTATCCTTTTTTGTAGACAACATAATTTAGCTAATACCTCACTAATTTGGAAAATTTCTTCTATTTAATTTTTACATCAAAAAGAGTTCCCCAAAGACTTTCACATTAATTCCGGTACAATTGGGCTGCTTTTAGGGGAATTGATGCCATGAGTTTCATCATCCACCCATAAATTAGATTTTTGTTGATGCTATAAAACAGTGCATAATTTAAGCTCCTATTCGACTATGTTAAATAAGAAAATATTATTCATACAAACTCCATTGGAATGATACGATGAACGTTATTTAAGTTCAATCAAACTACCCTCGTTTTTCGAATGAGTATTCCAGTCTCATCTAGGTATATATCAGTTTGTTTTGGGAGGTAATTAGACGTTTGCTAATGGGAATTGACAATGATGATTTTTAGAAGAGAATTCCCCTTCTACGTCCTTTTTGCGAAAGAGCTCAGATCAGCTTGAAACTTACGGAACAAGTACCTTGGGCCAAAGGCACAGAAGGGATAGATGAAGGGAGAAAAGATGGACACTATTTAGACGATGCTGGGACACCCTCGCACCCATACTTCCACAAACCTGTATAAAATTTGAATAACAAGACCTTTTTAACGAAGAAAGAAATAAAAAAGATGATTCATTAGTACTACTGCTACTAAAATACAATTTTCACGGGCTTTCAAGACAGAGTGATTAGTATCTCTGACCATGGGACTTTTAGTCCATCGCTATTTTTGTGTTCTATGGGGAATATAGTTCTTTTTAAATTCCAGAAAATTTACTTTCGCCCCATATTGTTACCTTTATTGAAACCCGAGAAACAGTTACCACTTATGGAACGGCTTTAAACGGCAGTTATCTTGCTTTAGACAATTTTACTGAGCATCTGTTTTATTTTAATATTCTCAGGTGCTCTGAGCTTAGTTAAACACCCCAATTACAGTAGAGCAAGCCTTGTAATAATGACATGGTGCTATTCCACTATTTAGCAAGAGCCCTTACTCCAGATGGTTTTGGGGTAAGGTACTTGGTTTCAGTCTTGGAATCAGGCACGTCAATTAGGATAGGGGCAGAGGGCAAATGCTCTCCTTGGTTACTGCCCCTCCCACTGTTTTGAAAATAGATGTGTTCGGTATTCTATTGAAACAATCGAAAAAACAACGAAAATTCACCCTAGAATTTTGAAGATAAATTCACCCCCTTTTTTTGAAATGATACTCTTGCTCCCCCCCTTATTATTGTGAATTGACACTCCTGCTTAGAATCTATAGTTTTTTGAGAGTTTTGGGGCAGCTCCATAAATGTGTTTACCTTCATAAGGTCCATAAGAAAAATCACCATTGAAATATAATCAAATGCCCCGGTAGTAAGTATAAGCATATTGAATCCACAACTTTAACATTTCCAATACATTCATCAATATTCCTTCAAAAAGAAACAAGTAGACGGAATTAATCAATTTTAGACAGATTTTAGACAAATCAGGCAAAGACAGATTTAGATAGATTTAGACAATTTGTAGCTCTTTAATCTTTGTGGGAATGATATGGTATCGTCCTTAGAGACATTTTATGTATTTGTCGTTAAAAAAAAAATAAAAATGTGCTACCAAGTATGCACTGGATCTCCTTCGATCTAGATTCGTCAAAATGTTTCTATCTAACTTAGTGAGTTTTTTCTAGTGCTAATTAACTGTGAACAAACACCACATTTTTGCTGTTCACTGCTACAGTTTAGCCCGATTATTCAAAACAAGTCTCATGTCCATCAGAAAAGCAAAGCAGCTCACTTTTTTTCAAAATGGTAAAGTCTTCTCTTACCGGAATTCCGCTTAAATATACTATTAGTGCCCAGAAAGCTCAAATACAAACCATACTCTGATAAATTTGACTATGATCTATAAAGCTGGTACGCGGGAATATCTATTTACTACATACCGTATCCGTATTTCCGTATTTCTTGGAAGCATCGACACGATACAAAATCACGGTTGCAGTGGTAAAGGATTTTTGTTGAAACATTGATATGATGTAAAAAACAAGAGCTAATAGCTCATATGGCACCTCTGACGAGGCATGAAAAGCTAAGAGCCAAGATATCATGTGATATGAGCTCTAACAAAATTCTATGAATCAATAGATTGATTTAAAGGAAAATAAGAGGCTTAATGCCGAACAGGATTTAAAATAAGAGCTCTGAGTCACGATGTCCTTCTAAATATCAAAATTCATTAAGATTCCATCACCCACTCGCATGTTATAAATACCTAATTTTTTCTAATTTTTCCTCTCCCTGTAGCCCCCCAGATGGTCGAACCTGGGAAAACGACTTTATCAAGTCAATTTGTGCAGCTCCCTGACACGCCTACAAATTTTCATCGTCCTAGCACGTCCAGAAGCACCAAACTCGCCAAATCACTGAACCCCTCCCCCCAACTCCCCCAAAGAGAGCGAATCCAGTACGGTTCTGTCAATCCCGTATCAAGGACATTTGCTTATTCTATCCACCAAGCTTTATCCCGATTCCTCCACTCAAAATTTTTTCCAAGGTTTCCCCCTCCAACTCCCCCCAATGTCAAAAGATCTGGTCGGGATTTGAAATAAGATCTCTGAGACATGAATTCCTTCTAAATATCAAATTTCATTAAGATCCAATCACCTATTCGTAAGATAAAAATAACCCAATTTTCACGTTTTCCAAGAATTCCGATTTCCCCTCCAATCCCTCCAATGACACAGGATCTGGTCGGAATTTAAAATTAGAGCTTTAAAGCACAAGATCCTTTTAAATATCAAATTTCATTAAGATCTGGTCACCCTTTCGTAAGTTACAAATACCTCAATTTTCAAAATTAACCCCCCCCCACCAAAACCACCAAAGAGAGCAGATCCGGTCCTGTTATGTCAGTCACGTATCTTAGACAGGTTTTTACTCTTCCCATCCAGTTTCATCCTAATCTCACCGCTTTAAGTATTTTCAAAGATTTCCGGTACCCCCAACTGCCCCCCCCCCCATTACGCTGGATCCGGTTGAGATTTAAAATAAGAGATCTGAGTTACGAGGTCCTTCTAAACATGAAATTTCATTCAGATCCGATAACTCCTTCGTAAGTTGAAAATACATCATTTTTTCTAATTTTTCAGAAGTAACCCCCCCCCCCCCCCCCAATAGAGCAGATCCGTTCCAATTATGTAAATCACGTATCTTAGACTTCTGCTTATTTTTCCCACCAAGTTTCATCCCGATCCCTCCAATCTAAGCGTTTTCCATCATTTTAGGTTTTAATAAATTTCATTAAGATCTGATCAACTGTTCGTAAGTTAAAAATACTTCAATTTTTCTATTTTTTCCGAATTAACGGGCCCTCCTCCCCCCCCCCCCCAGATGGTCAAATCGGGAAAACGACTATTTCTAATTTAATCTGGTCCGGTCCCTGATACGCCTGCCAAATTTCATCGTCCTAGCTTACCTGGAAGTGCCTAAAGTAGCAAAACCAGGACCGACAGACAGACCGACAGACAGACCGACAGACAGACAGATCGACAGACAGACAGACCGACAGAATTTGCGATTGCTATATGTCACTTGGTTAATACTAAGTGCCATAAAAAACGAAACAGTACCCAAACATACGATACCTCAATAAGAAGCTATTCAATATGCAGACAATGCTGATTTTGTAAATTTTTCAAGTAGAATTTTAGCCCCTCAAATAAAGAATAAAGCTAAAATTCCTTGTAAAAAGTACAAATTATTGATTTTTAATCCAGGATTATTTTAGGTTTATAACATTGGCCTATATGTTTCTTAGGCATAAGAATTTCTTTGCTCATTTGGCATGGTTGAGAACTTCATTCTTAAACTTTTGAATATTGTAAGAAAAAGCCCTGCTCGTATATTTCAAAAGGTGTAAAAAAAATTTCATTTGTGTTACTGTTTATCCTTTTTTGTAGACAACTTAACAACCACAACAAACAAGTAGACGGGATTAATCAATTTTAGACAGATTTTAGACAAATCAGGCAAAGACAGATTTAGATAGATTTAGACAATTTTAGGCAAATCAAGGTTTTGCCTCGGGAGCAAGAGAGGCCAGAACCGCAACTGACACTTATGGAACTATATTTTTTAAGTTTGGTAAACAAGAGTTTGAGATTTAAAAAGGTTAAAACTTTGTAAGAAATTGTTGAAAAAAGGATAATTAGCTTTTTAATTTAAATTTCAGATCCTTCTCAAGAATAAATTTTAAGCAATGTCACAGTCCTTGGTCGGTTAATGAATATATCTGAGACTTTGGAATCTGATGATATAGGTACCTCTTTATTTTATTGCTAGCTACAGTTACGGGCTTGTTGCCAAATCACTCTTTTTAGAGGGTACATATACCTTAAATAGCGGTAGATTATCGATTGAAATCAATGCAAAAAATAAATATCACTCAGTGAAGTTCCTTAAATAATCCTTGGCGGATATGCTGACGATGGCGAAGTGATCGACGAGTCTAGAACCTAGTGAAAAAAGAAAAGAATCCACAAAAATAGGAAATAATTACGCATTGCATACTTTCAGCTTTAATATTCAGCGGTTAGTTTTAAAACATAGGGAACAAACTACTAAAACCTACTAATGCAATATGTCCTATTTGTGTCATATGTACCTTTTATTCCAGATCGTTATTGATTTTACTGGCCCCCCTTTAGAGTTGATTAAAGGTCACACTTCCAAATTAGCAATCTGCATTCCTGCAATAATTATCACAAACCTATGTCTGCTGTTTCGGGATGACTCCCTTCCGCTAATAGTATATTTCTATATATTTTCTTGTAAGTTCCTTACATTTTGTCGTTGTTGATTCTACTTCCACCTAATCAGTGTCGGCTAAAGGTTTTTATCTCCAAAATAGTCTCGACTTGTTTCTAATGACATATCCAAAACCCATTTCATAAGGATCCAATGAATCTTGGGGAAGGAGATAATCTAAGTATAAATAAATTTTATTATTGTTGTTACACTTACGAAAAGTCCATTTACTATCCTATTTGATATCACAAGGGAAGGTCAAGGGCAGGGTCTTCCGCAAATCTTCCTCCTCACTACGTCATGCTCCCTGCCCTTTTAGATTCTAAATAGATGTTAAATAAAAAAGAACTAGTTTTTTTTTAAACTGAAAGTAAGAAGCGACATTAAAACTTAAAACGAACAGAAACTATTAAGTATATGAAAAGGTCTGTCCCCTCCCGAACGCCCACTCTTTACGCTAAATTTTGACTATTTCTCGCAACTCACACGACATTAAAACTTAAAACGAACAGAAACTATTAAGTATATGAAAAGGTCTGTCCCCTCCTCAACGCCCACTCTTTACGCTAAATTTGGACTATTTCTCACAACTCTACTTTTTAAAACAATATAAAACTTTTCTGTTCGTTTTAAGTTTTAATATCGCTCCTTACTTGCAGTTAAAAAACTTATTTTTCTTTTGTTTAATTTCTGAACGTTTTTGAATTAATGAGGATTTGATTTTGGCTCACCGTACATGAGTAACTGAAACAAAATTCGTGTATGAATTTTACTTTTTTTTGGCTAAATGGCTTTCTCAAAGATTTGCTCGGATGATTTTGAGAAAAAAGGCCGGGGGCGGGGGCCTAGTTGTCCTCCAATTTTTTGTTTACTTGAAAAGGCCACTAACTTCTAATTTTATTTACGAACTTTTTATTACGTAACTTATAAATTAATTTATACAACGAACTTCTATATTCGTATATATTTATTACATACTAGCTGGGTATACCCAGCACAGCACGTGGCAGGCTTCTGTAAATGGATTCTCATTGTCCCCTGTGTTCTATTGCAGTTTTTTCAAAGATATTTGATTATTAAAGCAAGTACAATCTGTAACAATGATGTCTACTAAGCTTCAAAGTTTTGGTTTTCTTTTTTAAGGTTTTTGAATTTTTGTAATCCCTTGTTTTTTAATTAATTTTTTTTCTTTTTTATTTTTTTTTCTCTTTTTTTCTGTTTTTTTTCAGTTTTTTTTCTTTTTAGTTTTTTTTAGTTGTTTACCTTTTTTAGTTTTTTGGTTTTTGTCTTCTTTTTATTTTATTTTTCTTCTTTATTTTTTAGTTTTTTTCTGGAACGTGCCCCAGCAACACGTGTGCAAGGTGCTAATTTTTAACTGCGTAAAACTTGCGGATATACAACTGGTAATTCCTCTGATATACTCTGGTAATTCCTCGACACGCATTCTTTTTTTACTTTATCTTTCAGCCGCAAGCCAGGTTTCGCATTGCTCTTGTAGTACATCGACAAGCTTTCTTTGGTAATTTCTCTCTGAACCGCAAGCCTAAGCCCCCCCCCCCTAAAGCAACACGTATGCAAGGTGCATACGTGTGAATATCTATATATATATATATATATAAATAAGTTGTCTGTGGATGTGTGGGTCTGTCTGTCGGGTGACGTCATGTTTGTGTGTTGACTGACGTCATGAAGTTAGTTGTCGTCATTTTTGTTATGACGGTGACGTCATTAAAGATATTTAAGACATGCGTTCACGTAGGAATCTATTAATGTTTAACTTTAAAATGACTGATGAACTTACAATGGCAACAGCCGAGGAAGATGCTCAAAGAGTCTATGCCAAAAAACTTGCTGCTGATAGAGAAAGTAAGAAAAGAAAGCGTGCCGAGGAATCAAAAGAACAGCAAGGAAACAGGCTTGAGGCTGATAGAGAAAGTAAGAAAAAAAAAGCGTGCCGAGGAATCAAAAGAACAGCAAGGAAACATGCTTGAGGCTGATAGAGAAAGAAAGAACAGAAAGAGTGCCGAGGAACTACCAGAGCAACGCGAAACCAGACTTGCTGCTAAAAGAGAAAGTGAAAAAAGAAGGCGTGCCGAGGAACTACCAGAGCAACATGAAACCTGACTTGCTGCTAAAAGAGAAAGTGAAAAAAGAAGGCATGCCGAGGAACTACCAGAGCAACATGAAACCAGACTTGCTGCTAAAAGAGAAAGTGAAAAAAGAAGGCGTGCCGAGGAATCACAAGAATAGCAAGAAATCAGGCTTGCTGCTGATAGAGAAAGTAAGAAAAGAAAGCGTGCCGAGGAATCAGAGCAACCTGAAAGCTATCGCCTGGCATTCAGGTAGAGTCCAGTCGATGATTATAGCTTGAGTAGATGTGTTCAAATCGGGACTATGTCTAAAATTTGTCCCTATTGCAAGGCCTTGAAATTCAATGGTGAAACAATGGGAATGTGTTGCGCCTCAGGAAAAGTTAAACTTCTTCTATTGGCTGCACCACCAGAGCCATTGAAGACTTTCCTTACTGGAACTACATCAGAATCTAAGCGTTTTTTGTCACAAATCAGAAAATACAACTCATGTTTCCAAATGACGTCGTTTGGAGCCCAAATCGAAAATCCAGATCAATTTATGTCTACTTTCAAAGTAAAAGGGCAAATTTATCATAGAGCAGGGTCCCTTGTACCATTCTCAGGCGAGAATCATAAATTTTTACAATTGTACTTCATCAGTGATAGAAATTCTGAATTGAATGCACCTTGCGAAATTTCTCCCAACGTTGAAAGGACAATCGTTTCCCAATTGCAACATCTTTTCCACGAAAATAATAATTTAGCGCGTCTCTTCAAAACAGCCATCGATTTGATGCCTACTGATACGCATAAAATTGTTATTTCTGCTGACAAAACGCCTCCTGGCCAACATGTGCGTAGATACAATGCTCCAACTATCAACGAAATGGCAATTGTTATGGTCGGTGATCAGTTTTTACCTCGAGATATTATTCTTCATAAGCGAAACGCTCAGTTGTTAAGAATTGCTGAAACTCATCGATGCTACGATGCCCTACAATATCCTATCATTTTTTGGGATGGAGCCGACGGCTATCACTTTAATATTAAATTGATGAATCCAGCCACTAACAAAGAAATGAATAAGAAATGCAGTGCACTGCATTATTATTCCTATAGACTAATGATTCGGCCGGATGAAGAAAATTATATTTTAAAATGCCGTCAATTGTTTCACCAATTCGTCGTTGATATGTATGCTAAAATTGAATCAGAACGTTTGCTATATATCCGCCTGAATCAGACCAATCTCCGCTCTGAACAATACATTCATTTGCGAGATGCAGTTATAAATGACGGTAATACCACAAACGTTGGAAGATTAACAATTTTACCTTCGTCATATGCTGGCAGTCCCCGTCATATGCATGAATATGCTCAAGATGCTATTGCGTATGTTCGTCTCTATGGTCGTCCAGATTTATTTATTACATTTACATGTAATCAATCTTGGGACGAGATACTGCAGCTTTTACTTCAAGGACAATCGGCGGTTCATAGATATGACATTACGGCCCGTGTCTTCCGGCAAAAGTTGAAATCACTGATAAACTACATAATAAATTTTGAAGTGTTTGGGTCAGTGCGATCCTGGATGTACTCAGTGGATTGGCAAAAACGAGGTTTGCTACACGCACATATACTAATCTGGCTACATAAAAAAATTACTTCGAACGAAATTGATGATGTGATTTCCGCTGAAATACTTGATGAAAATGTCGATAAGGGGTTACATGATATTATTGTAAAAAACATGATACAGGGACCTTGCGGTGCACTGAACGAAAATTCACCATGCATGGCCAAAGGAAGGTGCACAAAGCAATATCCTCGACTTTCAGTATCCAACACAATTACTGGCAATGATGGTTACCCACAATATAGAAGAAGATCTACTGAAGATGGCGGTAAAACAGCAATAATAAAGAAGCGTAACGGTACCACCATCGAAGTAGATAACCAGTGGGTTGTTCCATATTCCCCATTATTATCAAAAAAATTTAATGCACACATAAACGTTGAATACTGTAACTCCGTAAAGGCAATCAAATACATGTGTAAATACGTCAACAAAGGCAGTGACATGGCAGTTTTTGGCTTGCAGCCCGAAATCAAAGATATCGACGAAATCGTACAATATCAGGCTGGAAGATACATAAGCAGTAATGAAGCTGTTTGGCGAATTCTTTCATTTCCGATACATGAACGTAGTCCAGCTGTTGTTCACTTAGCGGTACATTTACAGAATGGTCAACGTGTTTATTTCTTGGAAACCAACGTGCAACAAAGAGCCCTGAATCCACCGGATAGAAAGTTAACCGTTTTCTTTTCGCTTTGCAAAAATGATTCTTTTGCAAAAAAACTGCTGTATACTGAAGTGCCTTCGTATTACACGTGGAATACTAAAAATAAAGTATTTGAACGTCGAAAACAGGGTAAGTCAGTCGACGGCCAACCTACCATCTTCAAAGATGCCACGAAAGGAAGATTCTACATCGTTCACCCCAATCAACATGAATGCTTCTTTCTACGCCTGCTTTTGGTGAATGTACCCGGTCCGACATCCTTTGAGTATTTGAGAACTGTAAACGGTACTATACGTGACACTTACCGTAGTGCATGCCAAGCTCTGAATTTATTGGAGAATGACCAACACTGGAATAACTGCATCAATGACGCGTGCAAAACGTCAACTCCAAGTCAAATTCGTGCATTGTTTGGCATCATTTTAACAACTTGCTCTCCATCAGCTCCTACAGATTTATGGGAAAAATATAAGTCAAAAATGTCCGAAGATATACTCCATCGAAAACAGTTAGAGACGTCAGATATGACTTTTGATTTTACATCAGAAATTTATAACTACACTTTAGTTATTATAAAAGATTTGTGCGTACGTATGGCAAACAAACCTCTTCAGGATTTGGGAATGCCTTCCCCTAACCGTATCGCTGCTGTTTCGACATGTGTAGAATTGGATCGTGAACAAAGTTACAGTACGGCTGATCTATTGTCGTATGAACAAAATAACATTTCCAAGTTAACGTCGGAACAAAAAGACATTTATGATACGATAATGCATTGTGTCGATAACAACGTTGGAGAAATTTTCTTTTTGGATGCGCCAGGAGGTACTGGTAAAACGTTTGTGATAAAACTGATTCTGGCATCAATTCGATCAAAAAATGATATAGCGTTGGCAATGCTGCCTGGCGGAAGAACTGCTCATTCCGCTTTGAAATTGCCTCTGAATTTGCATTCTACAGAAACTCCCACGTGCAATATTTCCAAATCATCTGGGATGGGTAAAGTATTGCAGCAATGCAAACTTATTATTTGGGATGAGTGCACAATGGCAAAAAGAAAAATCGCTCGAGGCTCTGGATCAATGCTTGAAAGATTTGCTAGGGAAGTCGAAACCCTTTGGCAGCACATTAATATTGTTTGCGGGAGATTTCAGGCAAATATTACCTATAATACCTAAATCAACTCCTGCAGACGAAATGAATGCTTGCCTGAAAAATTCTAATTTATGGGCACACGTAAAAACATTAAAATTAACTACAAATATGCGTGTCCGATTGCAAAACGATGACTCTGGTCAAACATTTTCAGATCAATTGCTGGCAATTGGAAACGGAAAGCTCCCAGTAGACTCAATTTCAGGACGTATACAACTACCTGCTGATTTCTGTAATTTAGTGACGTCCAAAAATGAATTGATTGAAAAAGTATTTTCGAATATTCTAAACAATTATAAAAATAATAAATGGCTAAGTGAAAGAGCGATTCTTGCACCCATAAATATAGACGTCCATGAAGTCAATAATATTGTTTTGACCAAGATTCGAGACCAGGCAGTCCTTTACAAGTCAGTCGACACAGTTTTGGAACCAAATGAAGCGGTTAATTATCCATCTGAATTTTGAAATTCCGTGGATCTTTCAGGGTTTCCACCATACGTGCTACAACTAAAAATAGGCGTACCAATAATACTTTTAAGAAATATCAACCCACCAAAGCTTTACAATGGCACGCGACTTGCCGTAAAAAAAAAAAAAAAAAACAATGGAAAACCTACTAGAGGCCACAATCTTGACAGGGCCTTTTGAGGGTGAGGCTGTTCTTATTCCTCGCATTCCCATGATTCCAACGGATCGGCTTTGTATATGCACAGACAATGGGAAAGCCAAGAATGTTGTATATTCGCAAGTTTTAAGTAGTTTGAAACACATATATAAATCTATCTCTATTCACAGGTGGGACACAGGGACACAACTACAATGGCGCGTAACTAATATGTCGCGTAACGACTTACGCGCGCGGGGGGGCGCGAAGCACCCCACCAACTAGGTGTTGGGGTGGCGCGAAGCTCCACCCCAACAGCTAGTAGATAGATATATATATGATTTTAACTACGTAAAACTTGTGGATATAAAACCATTCTTCGCTGTCCCAGTGTCTGTGTATATAAATAGATCGTCCGGTTTACCGACCCTTGAACATGCAACATATAATTGTCCATGGGAAAAACAATCCGTATTAAGATCTGTACCGCATTTTTCGAATGATTGCCTTTGAACATTGTTGATGGCGATTGCAAATGCTAATCGAATTGGGAATTGCAATCTTTTAAATTGAAAAGGCAGATCCGTTAGAATCATGGGAATGCGAGGAATAAGAACAGCTTCACCCTCGGAAGGCCCTGTCAAGATTGTTGCCTCTATTACGTTTTCCATTGTTTTTTTTACGGCAAATCGTGTGCCATTGCAAAGCTTTGGTGGGTTAATATTTCGCAACAGTATTATTGGTACGCCTATTTTTAGTTGTAGAACGTGAGGTGGAAACCTTGGGAGATACAGGGAATTTTAAAATTCTGATGGATAGTTAATCACTTCATTTGATTCCAGAACTGTGTCGACTGACTTGTAAATAACTGCCTGGTCTCGAATATTTGTGAGAATAATATTGTTGATTTCGTGGACGTCTTTGTTCTTGGCTGCCAGAATCGCTCGTTCACTTAGCAATTTATGATTTTTATAATTGGTTAGAATATTCGGAAATACTTTTTCAACCAAATCATTTTTTGATGTCACTAAATTACAGAATTCAGGAGTCAGTTGTATACGTCCTGAAATTGAGCCAACTGGGAACATTCCGTTTCCAATTGTTAGCAATTGATCTGAAAATGTTTTACCAGAGTGATTGTTTTGCAATCGGACGCACATATTTATAGTTAATTTTAATGTATTTACGTGTGCCCATAAATATGAATTTTTCAGGCAAGCATTTATTTCATCCGCAGATGTCGATCTAGGAATAATAGGTAATGTTTGCCTGAAATCTCCCGCAAGCAATATTAATGTGCTGCCAAAGGGTTTAGGCTTTCCTCGCAAATCTTGCAATGATCGCTCGAGAGCCTCGAGCGATTTTTTGTGCGCTATTGTGTACTCGTTCCAAACAATAAGTTTGCATTGCTACAATACTTTACCCATCCCAGATGATTTGGAAATGTTGCACGTGGGAGTTTCTGTAGATTGAATATTACTATATGATCTGTAGATCATGTGTTGAATATGACGTCATTTATTAAAATGAAAGCTTTCTTACTTATATACAAGCTGTTTATGCGCTTCGTCCCCAAGCCCCCCCCCCCTCCGAGCGCGTAAGTCGTTACGCGCCATATTAGTTACGCGCCATTGTAGTTGTGTCCTTGTGTCCCACCTGTGAATATAGATAGATAGATATATATATATATATATATATATATATATATATGATTTTAACTACGTAAAACTTGCGAATATACAACATTCTTCGATGTCCCATTTTCTGTGCATATAAATAGATTGTCAGGTTTACCGACTGTTGAACATGCAACATAAAATTGTCCATGGGAAAAACAATCCGTATTCAGATCTATACCTCATTATTCTAATGATTGCCCATGAGGTTTGTTGATGGTGATTGCTAATCGAACATTCCCTGTGTCCCCGTCGTCATTTATATATCCCCCTGTTCCCCCGGCATCCCCGTTGTAGTTGTGTCCCTGTGTCCCGGTCGTCATTTATATTCCCAGTATCCCGGTCGTCATTTGTGTCCCAGTGTCCCAGTCTGTAATTTCTCTTTGAGCGTCTGGGTAGTCATTTATATTCCCTGTGTCTCGGTGTCTCGGTCGTCATTTGTGTCCCAGTGTCCCGGTCTGTAATTTCTCTTTGAGTGTCCCGGTCGTCATTTATATTCCCTGTGTCCCGGTTTTATTTTCTTTTTCTCCTTCATTTTTCGGTTTTTTTCCTTTTTTTAGTTTTTTTTTCTTTTTCAGTTTTTAGTTTTTTTAGTTTTTTATTAGTTTTTAGTTTTTTTTTCTTTTTAGTTTTTTTTTGTATTTCTACCTTTTTTAGTTTTTTTAGTTTTTTTTCTTTTTTAGTTTTTAGTTTTTTACCTTTTTTTAGTTTTTTTAGTTTTTTTGTGTAGTTTTTACCTTTTTTAGGTTTTTTCTTCTTTTGTATTAATTCTAAGGCCAAGGTTCGAACTTGGAACCTCTCGGACCTAGAACCTAGAACATAACGCTTTACTAACTCAGCTACTTCGGCTTGAATACATTCGTTTTTGAATTGGTATATGATGAAATAATTCAGACGTCATATGCGGACAGACACACAAACACACAAACAAACAACTTATTTTTATATATATAGACTAGCTGTTGGGGTGGCGCTTCGCACCACCCTAATACCTAGTTGGCGGGGGCGCTTCGCAACCCCCACCAAGCCCCCCCGCGCGCGTAAGTCGTTACGCGCCATATTGGTTACGCGCCACTATAATTGTGTCCCTTTGTACCACCTATAAATATAGATAGATTTATATATGTGTTTTGAACTACGTAAAATTTGCGAATGTACAACATGCTTGGCTTTCCCATTGTCTGTGCATATACATAGCCTTATGTACTTATAATGAAGTCATATGCAAACGCTCTTTTTACAAACAAACAAACATGCATACACTCAACTCGTTTTTATATAAATTGATAGATCAATAGATATAATACAAATTAACTGCGTTACGTAACAATATTATTGGTACGCCTATTTTTAGTTGTAGCACGTGTGGTGGAAACCCTGAAAGATCCACGGAATTTAAAAATTCAGATGGATAATTAACCGCCTCATTTGGTTCCAAAACTGTGTTGACTGACTTGTAAAGGACTGCCTGGTCTCGAATCTTGGTCAAAACAATATTGTTGATTTCGTGGACGTCTTTATTTTTGGGTGCAAGAATCGCTCTTTCACTTAGCCATTTATTATTTGTATACGTCCTGAAATTGAGTCTACTGGGAGCTTTCCGTTTCCAATTGCCAGCAATTGATCTGAAAATGTTTGACCAGAGTCATCGTTTTGCAATCGGACACGCATATTTGTAGTTAATTTTAATGTCTTTACGTGTGCCCATAAATTAGACCTTTTCAGGCAAGCATTCATTTCGTCTGCAGGGGTTGATCTAGGTATTATAGGTAATGTTTGCCTGAAATCTCCCGCAAGCAATATTAATGTGCTGCCAAAGGGTTTCGAATTCCCTCGCAAATCTTTCAAACATTGATCCAGAGCCTCGAGCGATTTTTTGTGTGCCATTGTGCACTCGTCCCAAATAATAAGTTTGCATTGCTGCAATACTTTACCCATCCCAGATGATTTGGAAATATTGCACGTGTGAGTTTCTGTAGAATGCAAATTCAGAGGCAATTTCAAAGCGGAATGAGCAGTTCTTCCACCAGGCAGCAACGTTGCGGCTATTCTGGACGACGCAATTGCCAAAGCTATATCATTTTTTGATCGAATTGATGCCAGAATCAGTTTTATCACAAACGTTTTACGTTTGTGTAAAATCGTTTTACGTTCGTATCATAAATGTCTTTTTGTTCCGACGTTAACTTGGAAATGTTATTTTGTAGATATGACAATAGATCACTCGTACTGTAACTTTGTTCACGATCCAATTCTACTCATGTCGAAACAGCAGCGGCATGATTAGGTGAAGGCATTCCCAAATTCTGAAGAGGTTTGTTTTCCATACATACGCACAAATCTTCTATAATAACTAAAGTGTAGTTTTATAAATTTCTGTTGTAAAATCAAAAGTCATATCTGACGTCTCTAACCGTTTTCGATGGAGTATATCTTCGGACATTTTCGATTTATATTTTTCCCATAACTCTGTAGGAGCTGAAGGAGATTAAGTTGTTAGTATGATTTCAAACAATGCACGAATTTGACTTGGAGTTGACGTTTCGCACGCGTCATTGATGCAGTTATCCCAGTGTTAGTCATTCTCGAATAAATTCAGAGCTTGGCATGCACTACGGTAAGTGTCATGTATAGTACCGTTTACAGTTCTCAAATACTCAAAGGACATCGGACCGGGTACATTCACCAAAAGCAGGCGTAGAAAGAAGCATTTATGTTGATTGGGGTGAACGGTGTAGAGTCTTCCTATCGTGGTATCTTTGAACAGGGTAGGTTGGCCGTCGACTGACTTACCCTGTTTTAGACGTTCAAATACTTTATTTTTAGTATTCCACGTGTAATACGAAGGCACTTCAGTATACAGCAGTTTTTTGCAAAAGAATCATTTTTGCATAGCGAAAAGAAAGCAGTTAACTTTGTGTCCGGTGGATTCAGGGCTCTTTGCTGCACGGTGGATTCCCAAAAATAAACGCGTTGACCATTCTGTAAATGTACCGCTAAGTGAACAACAGCTGGACTACGTTCATGTATCGGAAATGAAAGAATTCGCCAAACAGCTTTATTACTGCTTATGTATCTTCCAGCCTGATATTGTACGATTTCGTCGATATCTTTGATTTCGGACTGCAAGCCAAAAACTGCCATGTCACTGCCTTTGTTGACGTATTTACATATGTGTTTGATAGCCTTTACGGAGTTACAGTATTCAACGTTTATGTGTGCATTAGATGTTTTTGATAATAATGGGGAATATGGAACAACCCACTGGTTATCTACTTCGATGGTGGTACCGTTACGCTTCTTTATTATTGCTTTTTTACCGCCATCTTCAGTAGATCTTCTTCTATATTGTGGATAACCATCATTGCCAGTAATTGTGTTGGGTACTAAAAGTCGAGGATATTGATTTGTGCACCTTCCTTTGGCCATGCATGGTGAATTTTCGTTCAGTGCACCGCAAGGTCCATGTATCATATTTTTTATAACAATATCATATAACCCCTTATCGACATTTTCATCAGGTATTTCAGCGGAAATCACATCATCAATTTCATTAGAAGTAATTTTATAATGTAGCCCGATTAGTATATGTGCGTGTGGCAATCCTCGTTTTTGCCATCCCACTGAGTACATCCAGCATCGCACTGACCCAAACACTTCAAGTTTTACTATGTAGTTTATCAGTGATTTCAACTTTTGCCGGAAGACACGGGCCGTAATGTCATGTCTATGAACCGCCGATTGTCCTTGAAGTAAAAGCTGCTGTATCTCGTCCCAAGATTGATTACATGTAAATGTAATAAATAAATCTGGACGACCATAGAGACGAACATACGCAATAGCATCTTGAGCATATTCATGCATATGACGGGGACTGCCAGCATATGACGAAGGTAAAATTGTTAATCTTCCAACGTTTGTGGTATTACCGTCATTTATAACTGCATCTCGCAAATGAATGTATTGTTCAGAGCGGAGCTTGGTCTGATTCAGACGGATAAATAGCAAACGTTCTGATTCAATTTTTGCATACATATCAACGATGTATTGGTGAAACAATTGACGGCATTTTAAAATATAATTGTCTTCATCCTGCCGAATCATTAGTCTATAGAAATAATAATGCATTGCACTGCATTTCTTATTCATTTCTTTGTTAGTGGCTGGATTTATCAATTTAATATTAAAGTGATTGCCGTCGGCTCCATCCCAAAAAATGATAGGATATTGTAGGGCATCTTAGCATCGATGAGTTTCAGCAATTCTTACCAACTGAGCGTTTCGCTTATGAAGAATAATATCTCGAGGTAAAAACTGATCACCGACCATAACGATTGCCACTTCGTCGATAGTTGGAGCATTGTATCTACGCACACGTTGGCCAGGAGGCGTTTTGTCAGCGGAAATAACAATTTTATGCGTATCAGTAGGCATCAAATCGATGGCTGTTTTGCACAGACACACAAAATTATTATTTTCGTGGAAAAGATGTTGCAATTGGGAAACGACTGTCCTTTCAACGTCGGGAGAAATTTTGCAACGTGCATTCAATTCAGAATTTCTATCACTGATGAAGTACAATTGTAAAAATTTATGATTCTCGCCTGAGAATGGTAGAAGGGACCCTGCTCCCTTCTATGGTAGAAGTATTATAAATTTGTCCTTTTACTTTGAAAGTAGGCATAAATTGATCTGGATTTTCGATTTGGGCACCAAACGACGTCATTTGGAAACATGAGCTATATTTTCTGATTTTTGATAAAAAAAAAACACTTAGATGCTGACGTAGTTCAAGTAAGCAAAGTCTTCAATGGCTCTAGGGTTGCAACCAGTTGAGGAAGTTTAACTTTTCCTGAGGCGCAACACATTCCCATCGTTTCACCATTAAATTTGAAGGCCTTGCAGTAGGGACAAATTTTAGACATTGTCCCGATTTGAACACATCTACTATAATCATCGACTGGGCTGTACTTGAATGCCATGCGATAATTTTCACGTTGCTCTTGTGATTCCTCGGCACGCTTTCTTTTGGCATTATCTCTTGAAGCCGCAAGCCTGTTTTCACGTTGCTCTTGTGATTCCTCGGCACGCCTTCTTTTTTCACATTCTCTTTTAGCAGCAAGTCTGGTTTCGCGTTGTTCTGGTAGTTCCTCGACACGCCTTCGTTGACGGAAATTGCACATTCCTAATATGGCATTATCTCTTGAAGCCGCAAGCCTGTTTTCACGTTGCTCTTGTGATTCCTCGGCACGCTTTCTGTTCCTACTTTCTCTATCGGCCGCAAGCCTGTTTTCTTGCTGTTCTTGTGATTCCTCGGCACGCTTTCTTTTCTTACTTTCTCTATCAGCAGCAAGTTTTTTGGCGTAGACTCTTTGAGCAGCTTCCTCGGCTGTTGCCATTGTAGGTTCTTCAGTCATTTTACAATTAAACATTTTTCCGTCCACGATCTTCTTACAATTAAAAATTGGCTTTGAACGAATTTCTTAAATACCTTTAATGACGTCATCGTCATAATAAACATGAAGACAACTAACTTCATAACGACATGATGACATGACGTCACTTGACAGACATAACACACATACAACTTATTTTTATATATATAGATAGATAGATATTAAAAATTTCTCTTTCAAGATCTTTTTACAATTAAAAATTTGTCTTTGAACGATTTTCTTAAATACTTATAATGACGTCATATACTAAGCATCGTCATAACAAACATGACGGCAACTAACTTCATGACGACATACAGCTCAATCCTTATAATGACGTCAGTCGACAGACAGACAAACAACTTATTTATATATATATATATAGATTTATGTCATACTTAGTGACAGACAGACGGACAGTACATTTTTATTTATATAGATAGAAAATAGATATGAGGGGGTTCGCTCTCTTGCCAATACCTCGCTCTTTACATTAAAGCCCGAATCTTGTTCCAATTCTTTAAGAATGACCCCTGAACTACAAAGGCCATTTAATTAGAATGAATAGCTTTTGAAATTACCAAAAATACTTTAGCGTAAAGAGCGAGGTATTGAGGAGGGGACGAATCCCCTCATATATGTAATTATTTCTGTTTGTTTTAAAAGACGAACAGAAATTTCTGTTCGTATTCTGTTCAGTTGAAAAAACTTGTTTTTTTATTTAATATCTCATTGTTGTTTTAAATCATGCTGGAAAATCCAGCGCCCCTTCATAAAAATTCTCTTCCCTCGTGATAAATTCCTCCATGGAAGATCCTCTCACATAAACCCCGAAACCCCTCCACCACCAGAAAAAATGTCCCCTGAAAATGTCATTATACTTCGTCAATAACCAATACTATATGTAAACCAATATGGAATTTAAAGGAGAAAGAAGAATTGGTGAAAATGGAGCTAGAAAGTGAGGAATTCCAGAATGATTGTCATCCGATTTTGAATTTTTAAGAACCAGCTGAATTGGATCAAGCTGTTTTGGAAATTACAGATAGAATTTACGAGAGAGTTAAGCCTTTATCTCAGGATAGGAAACATCCGACAAGAAAAGATGAGGGTTTTTTCGATGAGGAATGTAGGCAGCAGAAAAGGGAAGAGGTGATTAAGGTTTTCAGGCTACTAAAAGCAACTGACCCTTTGAATCAGGAAAGGAATTTGAGTAGGCTAGCTGAATATAGGAAATTAAGGTCAGATTATAATAGGGTTAAAGGAGTTAAAAAGAGGGAGAGGTAGGTAATGATTAATGAGGAAATTAAGAGAGCTTATGGTGTGAATAACCCTAGAGAGCCCTGGTCAGTAGTTAAATGTTCAATCCAGGGCCCGAGAACAAGAGGGGATATCCAATCAGTTGAGACGTGGCCAGATTATTTTGAAAATAGGGAGTTAGAATATATCAGGGCGAATAAGTCGAATGGATCAGAGGATATAGAGTTAAGTTTAGAGACGGCAACATATCCTTTAAGACAGAATTCTGTGGTTTAATTAGGCCTGTATAGCAACAAGAAATTTGGGAACAGTTTAAAAAGATGAATGATAATGCGTGTCCAGGAATAAATGGGATATCTACATGGGACCTTAGGCTAGGAAGGACAACTTGATACCATGTTGGCCATAAAAAGTGCCTCTTTTTAAGAAAGGCAATAGGATTTTACATGAGAGATTTAGGTCTATATTTATGGGAAATGTGGTAAGTAAATTGATTTGAAAGATTGGTTAGATAAAGGGGGAAGACCAAGAGATTGGTTAGATAAGGAGGAAATACTTTGCCCGATGCAAGCGGGATTCAGAACAACATTCAGCAATGTTGATCATATTTTTACTTTAGATATATTGAGAAGGAAATATACTAGAAGAAAAAATGGTCGGCTATACGTAGCCTTTTTAGAGCTGACTCGGTATATAGGAGGTTGTTAATAGAAAGTCTGTTAGAAGTAGGTTTGTCGTCTTGCTTTGTAGCAATAATAGCAGATAAGTATCGGAGGATGAAATTTGTTGTGAAATTTATGGGAAATTTCTCTAAACTGGTTACGTCTCAAGTGGGTGTGAAACAAGGATGTACTTTACCTCCCAAGCTTTTCTTCGTGTTTGTCAGTGATTTAGATAGTTTTATGAAAAATAATGGAGCCTCTTATGTATCACTGGATTGATTTAGCCTATCATGTTATCATGTATGTTATTCGTAGATGATATAGCTCTAGTGGTGAATAGCAGAGATAATCTGTATAAGCAATTAGATATAATAAAAAAATATTTTGAAATGAAGAATTTAGAGATGAACGTTAAGAAGTCAGTAACATTAGTATTTAGGAGCAAAGGGAGTGTTGATTCTGAGGTTAATTTTAATTTTGGAGGAATGAGGCTAGAGACTAACGAAGAATTAGGCATATGGATGATTGTAATTTAAGAGGTAATAGGCTAATAAATATGATTTTGAGAAGAAATTTCGGTCAGCTTGCTAACATGAAGATCCAGAAAAGATTTTTCCAGGCAAAACAGCTTCTAGTCTAATTGGGGTTCTGAGATTTTGGGCTTTGCAAAAGGAACTAAGCTAGAAGTAGTTCAGCTTAGTTATTTTAAGAGAATCCTAGGCTTGAAGGATTCATTTAGTTCAGTGGTACTGAAAATAGATTCATGGCTTTTTACCTTAAGGAGCGTTAGATTGGTTAGAATCGTAAGGTTGTGGGAGAAAATAATTAGGCTATCTATAGTTCGGCTTTATAAGGCAGCTTATTTGAAGAGCTTGAAGGACGGTAGACGTGATTCGTGGCCAAATCAGGTCAAGAAAATACTGAACCTTTGTGGCCTTTCGGAGGTGTGGAATTAAGGGAAAGGCCCAATTGGCGAAAGCGTGTCAGTATGGAAGGAAGTCCAGCGAAGGCTAAATGACCAAGAAATCCAAGAGTGGCAAGTTCATAAGGACCAATCCATGTCTTTGAGGTTCTACTCCCAAGCTAAAGATTGCTGGGAGGAGGAGGTTTATTTCAAATTTGGGTTGAATAAATAGGATTTGAAGAATTTGTTGTCGGTAAGAGGGGATAGTTTTGGATTTAAGTGAGAGAAGGAAATTATTAGGAAAGTTTAGACTGGCAGCTGGACCCTACATTTGCCCTATGTTTGGATCTGTGAATGAAAACTTAAATATTTTGTATCCGAGTGTGAAGAGCTGTCTGAATTGCGGAAGGAATATTTTAGACGAAAGTTTGGGAGTGAATGTTGGCTAACTGAGCGGATGGTTGAGAGGAATGCATGTGCTATTAAACAGTTGTGAAAGTTTCTTCGTTTAGGGATTAAACATAGGTAATCATGTTTGAGTGGATACTTTATTAGGTGTATTGTTGTTGCATAATTGTATTCTGTTCCTAAGTTAAGTTTGTTGACTGCATTCTGTGTATTTTGTGGCTCTTTTGTTGTTCTTTTTGATTGTTTTGATTTATATTATCTAAAGTTGTATTTTGTTCCTGAGCTTGTTTTTAGACTGTATTACGTGTTGCTATGGCCCGCAAGCTTTTTTGCAATAAATCGTATCGTATATTATGTAAACAATGGGCAAAGTTCATAACTTGTAGCCCTTCGCCCAGGTACACTGGGGATTAAGTCGTTACCAAAGACATATTTATTTGGTTTCCAACTATGTGCAACAGAATGGCTATCTCAAATTTTTTCCCGGTGACTTTGGGAACAAAATGAGCTTGGGAGGGGGAGTAGTTGCCCTCCAATTTTTGGTTACTTAAAAAGGGTACTAGACCTTTTAATTTCCTTTAAAATCAGCCCTCTCGCGACATTCTAGGACCACTGGGTCGATACGATCACCCCTGGGAAGAAAAAACAACAAAAAAAAACAAATAAACAGGCAACCGTGATTTTTGTTCTGGCGAAAAATGCAAAATTCCACATTTCTGCAGATAGGAGCTTGAAATTTCAACAGGAGAGTTCTTTGATACGCTGATATGATGGTGTAGTTTTCATTTAAGATTTTATGACTTTTAGGGGGGGGGTTCCTCCATTTCTTGAAAATAAAGCAAATTTTCTCACGATCATAACTTCTGATGGGTAAGGCTAAACTTGATGAAACTTATATATTTATAATCAGCATAAAAATACAACTCTTTTAATTTATGTATTGATATCAAAATTTTGTTTTTTAGAGTTTCGGTTACTATTGAGCCTTACTACTGTTCGTTACAACGAACTGTTTGATTTACTAGAAGTTTTTTCCAAACGAAAAAAAGAGGTTTTCTTAGAAGTCAATTTTTCTAAACATACTTTTCTGATTTTATTGATAAGCATTACAGAATAAAGGTTTTATATACTGTTAGTTCTTTGACTTCTTTTCTTTATATTTATTTTTTTTTTTTAGTTGGATCCCTTAAGTATTTAACCCTGACTGACCCAAACAAGGTTTGGATGCCTGACCTTTTCTTTGGGAATGAAAAAGAAGGTCATTTCCACAACATTATCGTTCCCAACGTTTATGTAAGGATCTTCCCTAAAGGAGAAATTCTTTACTCTATAAGGTAAGGCTTAAACACGACTTACTATTAAATAAAAAAAAAACATTTTTCAAAACTGAAAGTAAGGAAAAACATTAAAACTTAAAAAAAAATTTATTACGAATATAAGGGGTGTTTCCCCCTCCTTAATATCTCACTCTTTCCGCTAAAGTTAAACTTTTTGTTCCAATCATTTAAGAGTAACTTATGAAACACAAGGGCCATGTAATTAGAATAATAAGGTTTTTTTAAGTTCAGACAAACTTTAGCTTAAAGAACAAGGTTCTTAAACCCCTCATATTCTTAATAATTTCTGTTTGTTTTAAGCTATAATGTTGCTCCTTACTTTCAGTTGAAAAAAATGCTTTTTTCGTTTAATTTCTGATATTTTTGAAATAATCCCAGGAAATGCTGCACCCCTCCAGGGAAAATCCCTTCCCCCACAAAAACTTCCTCCGTACAAATATCCTTCCACGTGTCCCCCCTTACCAGAAGATCCCCCCCCATGTAAAATATCTGTATACTTCCCAATAGCCAACGCTACATGTAAACAACGGGCAAAGTTCACAGCCTCTACACCTATCCCCAGAGACTATGGGGGGGGGGGGGTTAAAGCCATCTTCAAACACATAGCTATTTGATCTTTTGACTATGCTGAACAAAATGACTGTCTAAACATTTTGATCAGAAGACTCTTGGAAAAATGGGCATGGTAGCGGGGTTAGTCGTCCTTCAATGTTTGGTCACTTAAACAGGACATTAGAACTTTAAATTTCCGTTTGAATGAGCCCTTTTCCGATATCCTAGGATTATTGGTTAGATGATTTCCCCCCTGGGGAAAAACAGCAACAACAACAACAAATGTATCTGTGATCTCTGGCAAAAAACACAGAATTCCAGATTTTTGCATATGGGACCTTAAAACTTCTACAGTTGGGTTCTCGAATACGCTGAACCTGATCGTGTGATTTTCTTTAAGATTCCTTGAATTTTAGGAGATGTTCATTTATTTTTGAAAAATCAGTCACATTTTCTCAAGCTCTTAGCTTTTGATGAGTAATACTAAACTTAACGAATCTTACATATTTGTAATCACCATAAGAAGCCAATTCGTTTGCTATGCTTATTGATGTCAAAATCTGCGCGTGGTCAAAATTGAATAAATTATTAATATTATAAGTTTTATAGGTTATATCATATTAAACCAAAGGATGGATAGCATGACGAAGCGGTAGGTAATATGAGCCTAAAAATCTCCCTTTGGGCTCTTCAGTCATAAAAATTGAAGATCCTTGAATGATTCCGTTGTAAACGTAGTATAACAATTCTACTGTATTTCTGTCAAAACGTACCAATGGAGCATCTATTTTATATAAACTATTAGAATAGCTTTTGGCTTTCGCCACTGAGGCCATGTTTATCCTAAGGCTTGTTTTTTGAACTTTTTACTGTTTTAACTAAAACGGCTATCTCAAATTTTAGAGGTAGTGCAGTATGAGGCTTGAGGGGAACGAATTGGGCGTGACAGGAGATTACTCTCTGGTTAGTTTTGACCCTTATGAAGGGTACTACAAACTTTAATTTGCAATCAGATGAACTAAGCAGACACTATTCGAAAAAAAACTAAGATTTTCATTTTTAATAGTGTTAACCCGAACAAAGAATGGTCCCGTTTGTGAGAACTGAAGTCCACATTCAGACTCCTAGTCAAGTATGGCGTTGCCAATAAAAAATCAAAGACCTGAACCTTAGATCTTAGTTCTGTGGCTTGGCTGAAACATGTTCATGAGGTATATGTCAAACTTACATTAGAAAGCAAGTATTAGAATTTTATTAGCAAGCAAACAAAATTTTTGTTGCCCGTTTAGTTACATGGCTCTAGTGTAGCAGTTATAGTCTAGGTTAATACTATCGAACGGACTCTGGACTTGCCTCGACTGTAAACTCTTGATATTGGGTAATATCTAAGGAAAACTTACAATGAAATAAAGTTAAGCGGCTTTCACTCTACGAGCTTAATTTTCTGCACTAACCAGGTAAGTTACGTTTTTTTAGTATGAAGTTTCATGCTTAAACAAGTTTTTTCACACTAGGCTGACATAAAGATTCATAAAATAATCATCTTCATCGTCGAAAACCGTCACGGTTGTGGTGAACCATCAAATAGTCATCATATCCATCTGTATGTCGTTATCTTACACGAGGGCAACATAAGCTGCCTCATTTTTATTTTTTTTATGATGTTCTAGATTTTCTACATTTTTTTAGTTTATGTTTGGTCGATTTAGTGCTCGCAAAAATGCTACTAGACTTTCTATAGTTTTCTAGATTTTCCATATTTTTTAGTTTATACTTGGTCAATTTTGGGCTCGCAAAAATGCTTCTAGATTTTATGATCGGTGCTTTTTCGTAATCAAAACTTTACGCCGACATTTCCAATTTAATTGGACGGTGGTATCTATAGCACTTTTTAAGAGAACCAAAATTCAGCCAACCGCTCTTGGCAGGGAAATCTTCTATCAAGAACAAATTAATCGTTATGGCATCATCTAATTTGTCTTTTCTTAAGGAAAAGCTTGTGATGAAATGTGAAAACATGCTGTCTGTTTTATTTAACTTGCACTTTTGTTTGGCAAAGAGAAAAACATAGAATTAAATAATCTTAATATATTTTCTCTTGTAAGGAATTACAGCATTATGAAGACAATGGCAAATTAATCTAAAAACGACAGTACGATGCTCAAAAGATAAGTTTTCTAGAAGATTCAAAATAATTAGCAAAAGGCCCGTACAAATACTTAGAAGTGATTAGTGGAAATGGAAACAAATAAAAAGCACATAAAATAGTACAAATGATGGGTGGAATTTTACTTTATAACTATAGCATTATTAACTGTATTAGAGTTTGCTTGGAAAGGGCATATCAAAGAGCGTTGATTTATAAGTATTGGAAGAGCTCTTCTTCAGGCAAAAGCTCGTGCCTTTTGCCCCCTGGGGCCCCTGATCCTGCATTCATAAGCATTCAAATGTGTTCCTTCATCTTAACTAAGTATACTTCAGGGATCATTTAGGGAGTAGTTCTAAATAATTATTTGTTTACGATTAGGGATCAATCGTCGAATCAGTTTTGTTAATATCAATTATACCCCAATACCTCAGTTGGTATCAGCCTAGAACTAAGACTAGAAAATGAAACGAGAAGCATTTTACTCTTTGGAATATAAATAATTAATTTTATGATGAAGTTGAATTATGAAACCGAAGGAATTTGAGAATTACAGAGTACGTGGGACTCATGAAAAAAGTTGAGTAAGATAAAGTATTCAACCCCCAAAAAGTTAAGATTGAAAGCTGAAATTGCAAACTTAATCTTACGAAGTCGTGGCTATAGTCATAAGAATGCAAATTTATATATCATATGAAGTTACAGAGCTTTGGGCAGAGTAATCCTACTACCCCAGCATCTTACATATGTAATGACACAGGATTCATTTGTGACAAGATATCATTCAAGGACCCTTTATTAGAATAAGGAGCCATAAAAACAGACCAGTGTTATAATCTACCCAAAATCCAAAAAGGCTGGGTTATTTTTTGTGCGTTTCGCTAAATATAATTTGAGGATATATTTTGTTTTACCTTTGACAAACGGTTACTTACCTACCATAGTTTCCATTATTTCCCCCTAAAATCAACGCATATTTAACTGTCATTTTCACACCACTAGATGCACCAAACATTCACAAATATTCTTCTCTTTTAAATCCACTCGTTTTAAGTTAATAGAAAATCAATTTTCTAAGCGTAGGTTCTAGTTAGTAGACGTGTTACATGTCCTTCAATTCTTGATCATTTAGGGATAAATTAGAGGTTGTTAATGTTTTAATAATTAATTTTAATTTGTTTTTATATTTGGAGACATCTAGGGGGTTTTTACTTGTTTAGTTATTTAACAATAGTTAATATTATACACTTTATCATTGTTATTTTTTAAACATTATGTTAACTATTAGGTATAGGTACGTAAAAAGGAGGAGCTTAGCAAAACGTGTCCCTGTGATGATTAGTGCATAATCCTTTCTGATAAGATTTTAAGACGGCTTTATAATATAAAGCTCGGAGAGGTGGGGATTATGTTTGCAAAACTTACTCCCCACCGTACCGCTCAATTATGTACCGTTTTTGTACGTCGATATTAAGTGGGTACGTAGTTAAGTACAAGGAAAAACAAACCACATCGTCACTTTTTATGGTTTGATTGTTTTTTTACAAAAATCGAAGAATTTTTTTTTACAGAATTTCTTCCTTGGTTGGAGGAGAATTATCGAGCCAATTTTCATGGAAAATAGTGTAACAAAAATAACCCGCCTTGATAAACTGTCATTTTCTGTCTTTGTGCTATAGCTGGGTAATTGCGGCCAACATAGTACATCACAGAAATTTTTTTAGAAGACCTAAGGGTTTGAAACCACAAACCAGGTGATCCCCCCTTCCCTCCCTATTAAGAGCCAAAATATAAAATTCCTTTTTTAAACGGTCAGTAAATACATGAAACAATTGTGGAAAAACTTCATTGCAATCTTGCCGCAAAAATTTTTCTACTAGTGTTCTGTGAAAATTTTTGAGCTGAAGGCCATTTTGTACGATCTGTAGACAAGCTTAGTTGAATCAAAATTGAGATTATTTTAATATTGTTCTTCTATTCCTCACTCAATTCCCCAATCAAGAGTCTTGATGAATGTGAGCCACAGGGAAACTTACTGTCAACAAAAGGTTGTTGGGAACTTATTCAATAGGGCTTGATTAGAAAGAGGGTTCCTGGCTTTTGTCAGATACACTGTGGACATCAACAGGTCTTTGACAGTTGACTTTTGTTCCTTCTTACTGGAAAAAAATAGCGTTCTATTTCTTTTAGAAGGACAACCTAAAAGGAAAGAAAGAAAAACACAATTTAATGATAACAAACAGAATTGAATTATTGGTAAAACAGTGAGATAATTTTCAGCATTGAAAGAGTCTTCACCTTACTAAGGTGGAAGCCCGAGTCTTTGCCAATCGTTGTATTTGTATATACATATACATACATATATATACTATATATATATATATATATATATATATATATATATATATATATATATATATATATATATATATATATATATATATATATATATATATATATATATATATATATATATATATATATGGCGTATATATAAAGAGACTGCTTCGGGTTTTTTTTTTCAGTTTTCTCGGGAAAGATCGTAAAGAGCTTGGGACTCCAGCCCTCACGATTGAGTCACTTCTTATATAACAAACGGGTCAAGTCATTTTGATGGGAATTTCTCAAATTTTTTCGTTGTGCTTTGCATATAAAAAAAAATGCTGATCCTCCCATGTTTCTTATACTTTTGACTATAGTATATCTAGAAAAACTGAATATTCTACTTCTTTGTAATGATCTACTTTGTCAGAGTCTCTAGTACGGAGGGACTTAGGAGGCAGGGGCAAAGTCATGTACACCATCAACTAACAGTGAGCAGCCCTTTATCTCGGGAGTTATGGATCATGTCATGCAAATCTAAATTAGCCGTTTACCTCTTTTCCCTGGCAATCAAAAGCGTGCATATAAAATAAACAGCGTTTTAATGTCAAGTTGGAAGTTCTTTCACAAATATTTGGCAATTCCTTTCGTAATTAAAATTGACATATTTAAAGCTGGTATCCTTAACTTGCTAGAAAACAATTTTACTTCAAAGTTAATTTTCTTCTCGTTACTTTTTGCAAAAAAAGTAAATAAATAAAAAAGTAAGGTCCAGGGTTGCCAATCTTTTTTTCTATCAGTAATTTCTACACTATACGTGCAATATGTTACACTTCCTTCTCCCAATCTTAAATTCAACTTTGGGTTTTAGTCCTATAGTCAGTTTTACAGTTTATCTTAAAATTAGATTTTCAAGGCCAGAATAGGAATACAGATAATATTCTTATCATACTTGTAACAAAAATATTACAGTAACAATAGTAGCTGTTAGCGCAGTTTTTGTCATTCGAGCTTTCTACCCCGAGAATCTGTTTGATCTTAATCAAACCCAATTAGAGGCAACAGCAAGTATTCGGGTTGCACTCAACTATAGTTCAAGAACAGTCTAACCTTTAAGAGACTTAAGGGGCTATGGAATCCATAAATTTTTGCAATCAGGGTATCTGACGAAAAAACCAAGTTTAAACTTAAAACTAACACAAATTATTGCTTCACAGCGTGTCGAATATGCATTTATTAAATTAGCCAAAGTAAAACGATTGTAGGATTTTGAAAAACTTCAGCTTTACCAGAAACAGAAACAACTTGTGATCTTTATCGAAGCAGAAATATACATCGGCTTCACGTTGTTTTGCAGTTGAAAAGTAAAGAAGTTTAGAATATATTAATTTTATTTGATTTCGCCCAAATTCGATACGACTTGCACATTGCAACTTTTTTGAAAAATTTGAAGCGAAGGTGTCTGGCTAATGTTAGGATTTTAGACTAAGATCAGGGTTTGCAACATAGCTCAAAATTCTCCATATTATATTTAAAAATAAAGAGATTTCTGGAATTACTTTGGGTTTTGGATAACAAAAAAGTGAATTTCCAAAGTTAAAAAATTGTATTACAAGCGTGATAATAGATAGGTAGATAGATAGATATTTATTCCAAAACAAAAGACAAAAGCCTCTTTGGGCTATGGCAAAAAAAGAGCAAAAGACCAAAAAGAACATTCACACAAAATATAATAACACATGGTGATAACAGACATAACAATAACAAAAATAGTCCATAGCGATAACAGTAAAATAGCGTAATATATATAAAAACACACATAATAAGGTTCATCATATCATAAAACTAACTCAAATAAGTACACCTCGTGTCGCACACACATGGGCCGTGGCTACAAAATGGAAAAATATAATACAAGGTTGACTGCCCCTTATAATATTGCTGTTGAGAAAAATCAGCTGCATTATATATCGGCCTATTATTTTTGTATCCTATTTAGTGAAATCAATAACTTAAGTTGTCTTAAGTTGTCGAAGATTATTCGACCTCATTTCCCGCCCAGTTTTGGCTTAATGGAGCTCTTTACTTTTCTTTGAAAAGCTTATTTAAGAATTAACGACTTGACTACTAAGGTCCTTGTGTCGGCCCTGCAGTGCATTCCTGCCGCGTGATTCGATCTCTGGGTCCCGTATTACCAAGCTAAGGTCAAATCCACTGCGCCACCACAGGACAAAGATTGGGCCTGTCCGGGATTTGAAAAGCTTATTTTATGGAAAAGGCTTTTTTTAAATTAATGCACATAAGGTAGCATCATTCAGCCAGGGGGCCTGGCACCCCCCTTGTCCCCCTTTATGGGCGCCCATGCTACTCTACAAAAGTAACATGATAATTTGCTTCGAAAGTAGTTCTTGATTTGAAGAGAAATTAGAAGCTGGTACCTTAATTTACCTGAATAAACCTGATCTGATTAAACAGTCAATTAGCTATAATCAGGGAAGTTATGCTACTTTGTTCCAAGCTCAAATGTTTTGGATAGAATGGGAAGCAAGTAGACTGAGGCAAAAGGATTTTATAGGTAAAAAAAAATATTTATTATAACAGATTGCCAAGCATGTCTTAGACTCTTCAAAATATAAAGAGTCGGCAAAGAAGTGAATTGGCTTGGAATGAAGCTCTGCAGAATCTAGCAGTTAATGGAAACAAAAGTCCCAGGACATTCTGGGATCGAGGGCATTGAAATGAAAAATGAAGCAATGTAGACTGGGACATAAGTGACGGTATATGAACCAGAATTTCTCATCCTCTTTGGTAGGGTCTGCTGGAAAGTGGTAGTGATGAGGTGAAGCAATGGGAAGATGGAAAAAAAACTGGAATGGGAAGGTGTGATGCAATGAAACAAAGGAAAAACTTCCAAAGTGTAATCCCAAAATGACTAAACATAAACTACGACTGAGAATGTCGGAGATGATAATGGTAACTTAAGCTATAATAGGAGTTGGGAATTTTGGGAAATACCTTACCATAATTGGAAGGGTCTGTTCAACTGAATGCCAAATTTGCCAAAAGACTATTAAAACTAGGAGGAATACGATTGAAAATCGTTCGGCTAGGAGTTGACACCGGTTATAGATTATTTACCTTTTGAATTTTAGTCTGGAGAATATTGTCGGGGAAGCAATGGTTCGAAAGGTGACAAAATATAGGGTGAGGGCGGGGAAGACATTCCATTTAGATTCCCAAGCTCTTTTAAGGGTTGTGGAGATAATGAGCCTTTGAGGCTTGAGCCTTGACCTTATTTGGGTCCACCCCGCAATAATATTTGTAATAGTAATAATAATAATTACCTTCGCAGCTTTTTTGTTTATCATGATGGCTTAACTAGCAACTTTTTTAATGGAATGTCATACTGAATGTGTCTGTTTTACGCATCTCTCTTTGTCTATCAATACTGGAAGGATAATTCAGTAGTGGTGCCAAGATAAGTCTGGACTCTACGAATATACTGAACATAGAAGCTCTACTGAAGCTCTAAAGAATATACCCTGAACCTAATTTACATAAGTCCAGCATCCACAAAATTTGCATAGCCAGGTTCTAGTTGTCACTTTTTGGTTCATTAAACTTCGGTTCGTACAATAAATTCCTCCGATTTACTTTACCCGAGCAAGTGTCATAAGACCAATTTCTACCAACACAAATAAAAAATTTATTCATATAATGGCACGACCTGAACATATAAGTCAAAGGTTTAGGTGCTCTAATTTTATGCTCATGTATGTATACAAAATATTTGACCGTCGTTCCTGTTACAGATATAGTAACCGGTTATGCAAATTTTGTGCCTTTTGGACTTATGTAAATGAGGTTTAGGGTATATTCTTTAGAACCTCGGGCGTCGAATCCGAACCCATCTTGGCACCACTACTTAAGTCATGCTAAGTGAACTCTGTTATTTCATTGTCACGTTTCTATTGAAAGAATAATTGAAAGAGACAAGATGGAGAGAACTGGCACTAATTAGGATGGCAGTTGGTTCATTTCCCATAGGCAAAAATTAACTTTCTCAAGAGAGAGTCTACCTCGTACCAGGTCCTACTTTGCTACCGTTTTTTGGTAGAAGATCCATGTTCGATTCTAGAAAAAAACAGCATCTCCTTCAAGATTGCGAAATGATGCTTCAATTAGTACAAAATTGAAATCAGAAGTTTATAAATATACATAAAAGAAGCTTTCGGTACTGTTGATTATTCTATGCTTGATGAAAATTTGCAAAGAACGGAAAATTTCTCAATTTGAATATTAATTTTCCTTCTGTTCGTTTAACAAAGAATAAAAATATCTTGCTAAAACTCTCAACCATTATTCGATGGGATGTATCACAAGAGTCTGTTTTAGACCTTTCATTATTTTTGATTTGCGTCAATGATCTTCCTTCTTGTTTTGAGCTACTCGTGAATAAGGTTTCAGACTTTACAGAAAAAGAGATAACTGTTTCTCTTCTAAAGTTTGTTGATGATTACATAGTTCCAACTGTGCAAAAATGACTGAATTGTTGGTTACTTCACTGTCTAATACTATTCAGAGGATATCCAGCTGGATGGGACGCTCCAAGTTTGTTTAATTATAACAAGTATAATTTTGTAGTTTTGTACAGTCTGCATAGATATCTTCTGCTAGAGCTGGTGGCATTTCAATATGGAAGATGTCGAGCGTTCAATATCTTACTATTATTTTGGATGAATCACACTCATTTAAAGGTTATATTAAGAACTAGCTGTTGGGGTGGCGTTTCGCGCCACCCCAACGCCTTGTTGGTGGGGCGCTTCGCGCCCCCAAGCCCCCCCCCCCCGCGCGTTAGCCTCTGTATTAACTTTAGTTTAATCCAGCCCTATATTTTGGATTGTAGTTCAATATGGTTTACGAATATTAATATGTTTATTACTGCAATTTTATTTTGATTGATGTGTACTGAGGAAGAAGAGTTGAGCGTAAAGTCTTAAAAAAGTGGTAGCAGGGTCTATGTTGTTATGCTTTGTTTGTTTTTGTTTTGTTTTTTTAAGCCTCTTCTGAATTTAGTGTGTTTTCTGTCGATTTGTTTGATTACCTTTCGGCCATATCATGCCGTAGCTTTTTGAGGGGATACTGTTTATTAAGTTACTAGCTGTTGGGGTGGCGCTTCGCGCCACCCCAACACCTAGTTGGTGGGGGCACTTTGCGCACCCCCCCAAGCCCCCCCCGCGCGCGTAAGTCGTTACGCGCCATATTAGTTACGCGCCATTGTAGTTGTGTCCCTATGTCTCACCTGTGAATATATATATATATATATATATATATATATATATATATATATATATATATATATATATATATATCTATATATATAAAAATAAGTTGTCTGTGGATCTGTGGATCTGTGGATCTGTGGATCAGGTGACGTCATGTTTCGGCTGACGTCATGAAATTAGTTGCCATCATTTTTGTTATGACGATGCTTAGTATATTGTAAAACACATTAATTTGGTTAATAATATACCATTTAAAACACCAAAATGAACATGCTGGAGTAGTCACTCGGTGAGAGAGGGTGTCAGAACGGAGAATGAAGGTCCCAGGTTCAAATCCTGGTTAGGCTAAAAAAGGTAAAAAACTAAAAACTAAAAAAAACTGAAAAAACTAAAAAAAGGCAAAAACTACAAAAAAAACTAAAAACTAATAAAAAAATAAAAAAGCCGAAAAACTAAAAAAACTAAAGAAACTAAAAAAAGGAAAAAACTTAAAAAACTAAAAACTAAAAGAAACTAAAAAAAAGGAAAAATGAAAAATAGAAGAGAAAAAGAATACTAATAAAATTAAAAATAAAAATAAAAAAAAATAAAAAAGATAAAAAGCTAAAAAAAGGTAAAAACCAATAAAAACTAAAAAGAAAAAAAGGTAAAAAACTAAAAAAAAAATTCATCTAAAAAACTAAAAAAAACTAAAAAACGTAAAAACTAAAAGAACTAAAAAAGTAAAAAAAAAACTAAAAAAAGGAAAAAACTGAAAAATAAGCGGGATATAAAACAGGGGGATATAAATGACGACCGGGACACCAGGACATAAGGAATATAAATGAATCAGAAAATACAACTCATGTTTCCAAATGACGTCGTTTGGAGCCCAAATTGAAAATCCAGATCAATTTATGTCTACTTTCAAAGTAAAAGGGCAAATTTATCATAGAGCAGGGTCTCTTCTACCATTCTCAGGCGAGAATCATAAATTTTTACAATTGTACTTCATCAGTGATAGAAATTCTGAATTGAACGCACGTTGCGAAATTTCTCCCAACATTGAAAGGACAATCGTTTCCCAATTACAACATCTTTTCCACGAAAATAATAATTTAGTGCGTCTGTTCAAAACAGCCATCGATTTGATGCCTACTTATACGCATAAAATTGTTATTTCCGCTGACAAAACGCCTCCTGGCCAACATGTGCGTAGATACAATGCTCCAACTATCGACGAAGTGGCCATCGTTATGGTCGGTGATCAGTTTTTACCTCGAGATATTATTCTCAGGGTTTCCACCACACGTGCTACAACTAAAAATAGGCCTACCAATAATACTTTTAAGAAATATAAACCCACCAAAGCTTTGCTATGGCACTCGACCTGCCGTAAAAAAAAAACAATGGAAAAGCTAATAGAGGCCACAATCTTGACAGGGCCTTTTGAGGGTGAGGCTGTTCTTATTCCTCGCATTCCCAAGATTCCAACGGATCTGCCTTTTCAATTTAAAAGATTGCAATTCCCAATTCGATTAGTATTTGCAATCACCATTAACAAAGCTCAAGGTCAATCATTAGAAAAATGTGGTATAGATCTTAATACTGATTGTTTTTACCATTGACAATTGTACGTTGCATGTTCGAGGGTCGGTAAACCTGACAATCTATTTATATGCAGCGACAATTGGACAGCGAAGAATGTTGTATATTCGCAAGTTTTACGCAGTTAATTTGTATTTTATCTATCTATCTATCTATCTATCTATATAAAAACGAGTTGTATGTATGCATGTTTGTTTGTTTGTAAAAAGAGCGTTTGCATATGATGTCATTATTAGTACATACGGCTTTGTATATGCAGAGACAATGGGAAAGCCAAGAATGTTGTATATTCGCAATTTTTACGTAGTTTAACTCCTGCAGACGAAATGAATGCTTGCCTAAAAAATTCTAATTTATAGGCAAACGTAAAAATATTAAAATTAACTACAAATATGCGTGTCCGATTGCAAAACGATGACTCTGGTCAAACAGTAGACTCAATTTCAGGACGTATACAACTACCTGCTGATTTCTGTAATTTAGTGACGTCCAAAAATGAATTGATTGAAAAAGTATTTCCGAATATTCTAAAAAAATTATAAAAATAATAAATGGCTAAGTGAAAGAGCGATTCTCGCACCCAAAAATATAGACGTCCACGAAATCAACAATATTGTTTTGAACAAGATTCGAGACCAGGCAGTCCTTTACAAGTCAGTCGACACAGTTTTGGAACCAAATGAAGCGGTTAATTATCCATCTGAATTTTTAAATTCCATAGATCCTTCAGGGTTTCCACCACACGTGCTACAACTAAAAATAGGCGTACCAATAATACTTTTAAGAAATATCAACCCACCAAAGCTTTGCAATGGCACGCGACTTGCCGTAAAAAAAAACAATGGAAAACCTAATAGAGGCCACAATCTTGACAGGGCCTTATGAGGGTGAGGCTGTTCTTATTCCTCGCATTCCCATGATTCCAACGGATCTGCTTTTTCAATTTAAAAGATTGCAATTCCCAATTCGATTAGTATTTGCAATCACCATTAACAAAGCTCAAGGTCAATCATTAGAAAAATGTGGTATAGATCTTAATCCTCATTGTTTTTCCCATGGACAATTGTACGTTGCATGTTCGAGGGTCGGTAAACCTGACAATGTATTTATATGCAGCGACAATTGGACAGCGAAGAATGTTGTTTATTCGCAAGTTTTACGCAGTTAATTTGTATTGTATCTATCTATATAAAAACGAGTTATGTGGATGCATGTTTGTTTGTTTGTAAAAAGAGCGTTTGTATATGACGTCATTATTAGTACATACGGCTTTGCATATGCACAGACAATGGGAATGCCAAGAATGTTGTTTATTCGCAATTTTTGCGTAGTTTGAAACACATATATAAATCTATCTATATTCACAGGTGGGACACAGGGACACAACTACAATGGCGCATAACTAATGTGGCGCGTAACGACTTACGCGCGCGAGGGGGCTTGGGGGGGGCGCGAAGCGCCCCACCAACTAGGTGTTGGGGTGGCGCGAAGCGCCACCCCAACAGCTAGTATATATATATATATGTATATATATATATATATATATATATATATATATATATATATATATATATATATATATATATATATATATATATATATATATATATATGTTTTTAACTACGTAAAACTTTTGAATATACAACATTCTTTGCTGTCCCATTGTCTGTGCATATAAATAGATTGTCAGGTTTATCGACTCTTGAACATGCAACATATAATGGTCCATGGGAAAACAATCCGTATTCAGATCTATACCTCATGATTCTAATGATTGCCCTTGAGCTTTGTTGATGGTGATTGCTAATCGACCATTCCCTGTGTCGCCGTCGTCATTTATATATCCCCCTGTACCCCCGGCGTCCCCTTTGTAGTTGTGTCCCTGTGTCCCGGTCGTCATTTATATTCCCTGTGTTCCGGTCGTCATTTGTGTCCCGGTGTCCCAGTCTGTGATTTCTCTTTGAGTGTCCCGGGCTTCATTTATATTCCTTGTGTCCCGGTGTCCCGGTCGTCATTTATATCCCCCTGTGCCCCCCGGCGTCCCCGTTGTAGTTGTGTCCCTGTGTCCCGGTCGTCATTTATATTCCCTGTGTCCCGGTCGTCATTTGTATCCCGGTGTCCCGGTCTGTATATACATTCATTTTTTTAGTTTTGTTTTTCTCCTTTATTTTTCATTTTTTATTTTTTTATTTTTTAGTTTTTTTTAGTTTTTTAGCTTTTTTAGTTTTTTTATTAGTTTTTAGTTTTTTTCGCTTTTTAGTTTTTTTGTAGTTTTTACCTTTTTTTTTAGTTGTTTTAGTTTTTTTTTTACTTATGTCCTGGTCGTCATTTATACTCCCTGTGTCCCGGTCGTCATTTGTGTCCCGGTGCTTTGTTGATGGTGATTGCTAATCGAACAAAATCATTAACTAGGAAGAATACTTAATTTTTTGGAGAACCCTTTTTTTAGTGCTGATTATATACACATACCTTCGGCACCGTTTTCGTGGATTTATTGTTTTTCATAGATTTCTTGAAACTTCGTTTCCTATAATGTGAAATAAAAAGAAAGTTTGAGACGTTTTTTCTTTCTTTTTTTTAATTTGAATAAAAAAGCTGTATTAGTTTATTTGAAGACCTTTCACAGGAGAAGCTGAATTTTTTTTTATCCGAAAAGTATAACGAACCGATTACCAACACTAGTAAATTCTAGTTACGTCGCTGTTTTCAGACGTGAACCAATTTTGATAAAGAGAATAGCGAAACTATTTACAACGTGCCACTTTAATATGCTCGTTTCTGAAATATCTTTCATCAATAGCCTTTTTCCATTTTTCCCGGAATATTGCTTAACATTGTATTTCAATGATTTATTCAACTTGACTATAGATTTTTAATCCTGAATTTCCTATGTCTGGCAGACAGAATTAATTAGTAAAAATATAACTTGGAACGGGATCAGAGGAATTATTTTAGCAGATATCCAACGTCTTGCATTCTTTAGTACGTGTCTTGTTCTTGGCTGATTTTGCCAAATGTCATCTATGCTCTAAAAAAAAAAGAGAAAAAAAAACAGAATTGATGACAAAATTAATGGTACTCAAATTTCTTATTGGATGGGTAAACAACTATTAGCTTAAGAAGGCGCTATCTATAAAAAAGGATTTGTGAGTCAGAAATTAGCTAAAAATAAGCTAAAACGCCTAAACAGCTTAAGAAGAAACAACTTAAGAAGATTTTGCTTTCTTTTGAAGTTGCAGAGGCTTTAAGAATAAAATATTGTTAATGTTTTATTTTTCATTGTTGTAGCGATGGTTGCAATCTAGAAAAGTCCAAATCGTGCACTATAGCAATTGAGAAATTTTGTAAATTATTTCCAAATTAGTCTCGTGATATAAAATTCAAAGTCCAAGCTTACATAGGAATGGTAATTATTATTTCGGTAAGTCTTAATAGCAAGAGTTTCCTATGAAAACAAATTTACAAACGTTTCAAATATGAGCCTGAAACCCGTGAAAATGGTAGCAGAACAAAGTGAAAAGTGAACCACTAGAAATATTATGGTGAAAACCATATAAATGAGAGTTGCAGACCTTCGTCTAATACAACAGAGAAAATCAATTTTTTGCATGGATAGCACTGATGCTCCTCCTTTCCCTTTTTTCTCTTTTTTTTTCTCCAGGTGTGATCGTTTTAAACTGGTATTTGTACAATGTTGAGAGAAGAAAAGGTTCATTCAAACGGAAATCGCAATATATAGGAGCTTTTTAAGTAACAAAAGAGATCGTTCCACAGCGAGGTGGAGTTATCTACCATTTGAGCTAGGAAACCTCAATTTCTGCTCAAAGAGGCTAAAAATACCAGGAATGTAAACTATTAGACTTCCGATCGATATGCTACTGTCTGAAACCCTTAAAAATAGGTTTTGATTCCTCCATCCTAAAAGAGGTCTAGTGTATTAGCCCCACTCCCACCCAAAATATCCCCTATAGAAAGTCTCTCTGGAAATCCTCTCTCCCGTAGAAAATTTTCCTCAGAAAATCCTTTCTCGGAAAGTTCCCCCCAAAAATTTTACACCGATGTTTCCCTCTTGGGAAAATTTCCAGTAATTTCAAATTGAGCAGCCAAAGGTAAATCAACACAAACAGAAAAAGTGAAGAAAATACCATAATTGCGCATCAGCTATTCTGAAGGAGCAGCGGTGCGTCATTGTGTGTGTTGGTTGATGCCTAAAAGAGTGCATTTCAATGCCCAATTTGCCTAAATCTCTCTGAGCCTTTTTATAAAGATAGGAAAGGGTAAGGTGGTGGAGGAGGGGCAGTAATTAGTATATTTTCACTCCTCAATTTAACTCGCATGAATAAGGGGCATACCTTTCTCTTATTCGCAAGAAATGTTTTCGACATATATTCTAACGCTTCAAATAACTAAACTAAATGGCTAAATATCTCATAAATTCTGTGCAATGATGTTTTAGACCGCATCAGCTATTATGAACGACGGGCAAAGGTTTATTTTATAGGTGGATGGAGGCATATCCCTCAAAGAGTGCATTTTAATGCCTGAATGTCCTTAGTTTCTTTTAGACTACGAGTAAATACAAAAAGAGATATAGGGAGGGATGAGGTAAAAACTGATATCTGGTTCCTCTTGATTTCTGGGAATATTTCTGTTTTATGCCTTTATTATTGGGGCTGAGGTGATTGTTAGTGCTCCTCCTATTGCGACAATCCTTTTCTGTGTAACGTAAAGCGTAACATTCACATATCTACCGGCATATAGATGGAAAAGGCAAGAAGGGCATTATGAGGCTTAATAAGAAATTTTTTAGGAGGGTTGGAAAATCCTTCAGGGAGCTCTGTTTGCAGCTATTTTAAATTAAAGGAAGAAAATAACACCTCTCCAGGGTTCTTCAGACATGAAAACCTTTTAATGTACACGTAGTTGATGGGTTGTCAGTTGCAAAGGATGAACCGGAGTAGTTACACCATAATGATTTTAAGTACGCCTGTAGGGGGTGAACATTTGGAGCTACTATCCCCTCAAAACATTATTGCGCACACCTGGTCCTTGCGCAATACTATAGCACACCTGTAACGGTATAGTACATCTGATTGTTACGTCATAGGGAGTGTTTAGTTTTGCTTGTTATATAATATTTTTTTGATTCTTTAAAAAAACCTTCATGTGCCCGCTAAATCAGGATTTCCGTTCGTATCTTACTATTCCAAAGAAGAAAAACCGTTGGCTTTTTCCTGTTTGTAATCAGCTAAACATCTAGGCAATGTCTTAACTTTAAACTTGTGGTCATAGTTATGACCACACATACTTGTAACTCTTTTTAGTTACAACACATTTAAAAAAAACATAAACATAACATAGTCATGTAAAAAAGTAGAAAAATTAAAAAATTTTATGCCTGAAGAAGTTTACTTTAGAAGCCTAGAGCAAAAAACTTGTAACTGAAGTGTAAAAAAGAATGAGCTATTACCTATACTAACATGTATAGGCGGCTTGACTATTCTTAACAATAAATAATGAGTTCTAGCCCATAGTAAAATAAATCAACATATGCTTTATTTTCGGCTCGAACTGGTGAACCTACGATTATGAACCTGGGTTGGAACGGTTGTTTGCAACTTAGTAAGCGACGATCACGTCCATTACTAAGAAATACAGTAGCTTTTAACTCCTAAAAATAGAGTCTAATCGAAATACAAAGTTACGGCTTACTTACGTAAAAAGTTTAAGGCTAACTTACGGCTCCTTTACTTAAATAACAACAGATATCCTTTGGCTCGCCAAACAAGAAAAGTTACTTGAACTACGATATTCTGCACTGAGGGCATCTTTTTCGGTTTTTTCCGGAGCTAGCAGGACTCTGGAACATCATTGAGAGCAGTTTAATGACCGATTCTAAAAGAAATTGATGTATTTAAAAACAATTTGTATTTAGCAAAATTAATTTTTGAAATAGAAACAATTTTTTACGAAAAATTCTATTTTCATTTATAAGATTGATGATGATATAAAGATAATAGATAATTACTCTTATTATTCTCTGAAGTTCGTCTTGTACTATCTATCTATATATATAAAAATAAGTTGTTTGTCTGTCTGTCGACTGACGTCATGTTTGTGTGTCGACTGACGTCATGTTTGTCGACTGACGTCATTATAAGGATTGAGCTGTATGTCGTCATGAAGTTGTTTGTCATTGCAAACAACGAATGTTGTATATTCGCAATTTTCACGTAGTTTGAAACACATATATAAATCTATCTATATTCACAGGTGGGACACAGGGACACAACTACAATGGCGCGTAACTAATATGGCGCGTAACGACTTACACGCGTGGGGGGGCTTGGGGGGGCGCGAAGCGCCCCACCAACTAGGTGTTGGGGTGGCGCGAAGCGCCACCCCAACAGCTAGTTCTGAATAAGAAAAGTCACAAGTTTTTCCCGTTTGTGATTTTTATATTAATCAGGGTTGCATCAGTATTATAAGGCATGACAGTGGGTGTCATCTGAGTTGCGGCGGTAGCTTGAAACCTAATAAAAAACGATAATGTTCAGTACTAAGAAATATAGTTGCCCATAGCTCTAAAAATGGAGTCTGATCGAAATACAAAGTTTACTATTAGAATCCCCTTGTCCGAAACCTTCATGAAGGAAGCTTACAGCACCTTTGCTTGAATAACAAAGAAAATTCATTGCCTCAAAAAACAAGAAAAGTTGCTTCAACTACGATATTCTGCATCAAGGGCATCTTTTTTCCTTTGTTTTTCTCCGCAGCTAGTGGGGCACTAGAACATCATAGAGAGAAGTTTAATGGCTCATTTTAAAGGAAATTGATGTAATTATAAATCTATATATACAAAAATAAGTTGTATGCATGTTTGTATTTTGTATGTTTTTTGTAAAAAGAGGGTTTGCATATGACGTCATTATAAGTTGACGCTACAGATCGGGACACCGGGACACAAATGACGACCGGGACTGAGGGAATGCAAATGGCGACCGGGACACCGGGACACAGGGAATATAAATGACGACCGGGACACAGGGACACGACTACAACGGGGACACCGGAGGGGGGGGGACTTTTTTAAAGAGAATCAATTTTTATGAAAAACTCTATTTTCATGTGCAAGACTGATAAATAAAGTTATGATCTTAGGTTGTAACCATATATGGCATAAAAGCATACGCAATATTATGATGATGTGCTACATTTCCATAAGCAGATCACTTGTGTTTATATTTTAGTTTTCAGTTTAGAATCGCTAAAGTTACTATGTAAACCGCAAAATTATTTATGATTTCTGAGCAATAATTTTAATTTTTTAATTCAAACTAGAAAAATACCTGAAAATTTTTAAATTAGTTTTGTTTTTGCTAGATTCTAACTACTCAATAAGTAATTTTATGAAATAGCTTGAATATTGAAAAAAATGGTCTCAAAAGATCAATTTAAAAGAAAAATAAACCGAGAGAAGTATCAGAGTCAAGTTATTGACTATCTACGCTAAGAAAAGCGAACTATACAAAAAAAAGAGATAATATCCTGAAGTATCGGAGAACGTATCAGAACAGTTTATTTAAAAGAGATAAAAAGGCTGTCGAAAGGAATAAAGCTCAATCACACGTAAGGATGGTTACTAAGTTGTCTTGTTATCCAGGCTATACTAAAGACGATCACTTACCATTTAAGAAAAGCATTATGCCAATACATTAATGAATTACTTTATAATCGTTGATTGTAACCATCTATGAGGTTACTATGTAGTTTATCAGTGATTTCAACTTTTGCCGGAAGACACGGGCCGTAATGTCATGTCTATGAACCGCCGATTGTCCTTGAAGTAAAAGCTGCAGTATCTCGTCCCAAGATTGATTACATGTAAATGTAATAAATAAATCTGGACGACCATAGAGACGAACATACGCAATAGCATCTTCAGCATATTCATGCATATGACGGGGACTGCCAGCATATGACGAAGGTAAAATTGTTAATCTTCCAACATTTGTGGTATTACCGTCATTTATAACTGCATCATAGTTGGAGCATTGTATCTAAGCACATGTTGGCCAGGAGGCGTTTTGTCAGCGGAAATAACAATTTTATGCGTATCAGTAGGCATCAAATCGATGGCTGTTTTGAACAGACGCGCTAAATTATTATTTTCGTGGAAAATATGTTGCAATTGTTGGGAACAATTCAACTTTCAAACTTTCAACGTTGGGAGAAATTTCGCAAGGTGCATTCAATTCAGAATTTCTATCACTGATGAAGTACAATTGTAAAAGTTTATGATTCTCGCCTGAGAATGGTAGAAGGGACCCTGCTCTATGATAAATTTGCCCTTTTACTTTGAAAGTAGACATAAATTGATCTGGATTTTCGATTTGGGCTCCAAACGACGTCATTTGGAAACATGAGTTATATTTTCTAATTTGTGACAAAAAACGCTTAGATTCTGACGTAGTTCCAGTAAGGAAAGTCTTCAATGGCTCTGGTGGTGCAGCCAATAGAGGAAGTTTAACTTTTCCTGAGGCGCAACACATTCCCATTGTTTCACCATGGAATTTCAAGGCCTTGCAATAGGGACAAATTTTAGACATAGTCCCGATTTGAACACATCTACTCAAGCTATAATCATCGACTGGGCTGTACCTGAATGCCAGGCGATAACTTTCAGGTTGCTCTGATTCCTCGGCACGCTTTCTTTTCTTACTTTCTCTATCAGCAGCAAGCCTGATTTCTTGCTGTTCTTGTGATTCTTTCTACGTGAACGCATGTCTTAAATATCTTTAATGACGTCACCGTCATAACAAAAATGACGACAACTAACTTCATGACGTCAGTCAACACACAAAAATGACGTCACCTGACAGACACATCCACAGACAACTTATCTATCTATCTATATATATAAAAATAAGTTGTCTGTCTGTCTGTGGATGTGTGGATGGATGTGTCAGGTGACGTCACCTGAAAAAACTGGATCAGGTGACGTCAAAACTGAAAAAACTAAAAAAAGGCAAAAACTACAAAAAAAACTAAAAACTAATAAAAAAAATAAAAAAGCTAAAAAACTAAAAAAACTATAAAGGTAAAAACCAATAAAAAACTAAAAAAAAAACTGAAAAAACTAAAAAAAGGCAAAAACTACAAAAAAAAAACTAAAAACTAATAAAAAAAGTAAAAAAGCTAAAAAACTAAAAAAACTAAAAAAACTAAAAAAAGGTAAAAAACTAAAAAAAATAAAAAATAAAAAAAAACTAAAAAAAAGGAAAAAACTGAAAAATAAGCTAAAATAAAGGTAAAAACCAATAAAAAACTAAAAAGAAAAAAAGGAAAAAACTAATAAATGACGACACTCAAAGAGAAAGCGACCAGGACAAAAGGAATGTTCGATTAGCAATCAACAAAGCACCGGGACACAGGGAGTATAAATGACGACCAGGACATAAGTAAAAAAAAAAACTATCTATATATATAAAAATAAGTTGTCAAACTAAAAAAAGGCAAAAACTACAAAAAAAACTAAAAACTAATAAAAAAGCTAAAAAACTAAAAAAACTAAAAAAAAGGCAAAAACTACAAAAAAAACTAAAAACTAATAAAAAAAAATAAAAAAGCTAAAAAACTAAAAAAACTAAAAAAACTAAAAAAAGGTAAAAAACTAAAAAAACTAAAAACTAAAAAAAACTAAAAAAAAGGAAAAAACTGAAAAATAAGCTAAAATAAAGGTAAAAACCAATAAAAAACTAAAAAAAAAACTGAAAAAACTAAAAAAAGGCAAAAACTACAAAAAAACTAAAAACTAATAAAAAAAGTAAAAAAGCTAAAAAACTAAAAAAACTAAAAAAATGACGACCGGGACACAGGGAATATAAATGACGACCGGGACACAGGGACACAACTACAACGGGGACACCGGGGGAAACAGGGGGATATAAATGACGACCGGGACAAAAAAACTAAAAAGAAAAAAAAACTAAAAACTAATAAAAAAACTAAAAAATCTAAAAATCTAAATAAGCTAAAAAAGAAAAAAAAAGGAAAAAAATAAAGGAGAAAAACAAAACTAAAAAACGAATGTATATACAGACCGGGACACCGGGATACAAATGACGACCGGGACACAGGGAATATAAATGACGACCGGGACACAGGGACACAACTACAACGGGGACACCGGAGGAAACAGGGGGATGTAAATGACGACCGGGACACCGGGACAGGGAATGGTCGATTAGCAATCACCATCAACAAAGCTCAAGGGCAATCATTAGAATCATGAGGTATAGATCTGAATACAGATTGTTTTCCCATGGACCATTATATGTTGCATGTTCAAAAGTCGGTAAACCTGACAATCTATTTATATGCAAAGACAATGGGACAGCAAAGAATGTTGTATATTCGCAAGTTTTACGTAGTTAAAACCATATATATATATATATCTATCTATATTCACAGGTGGGACATAGGGACACAACTACAATGGCGCGTAACTATTATGGCGCGTAACGACTTACGCGCGCGGGGGGGCTTGGGGGGGGCGCGAAGCGCCCCCACCAACTAGGTGTTGGGGTGGCGCGAAGCGCCACCCCAACAGCTAGTCTATATATATAAAAATATGTTGTCTGTCTGTGTGTCTGTCTGTCAGGTGACGTCATGTTTCTGTGTCGACTGACGTCATGAAGTTAGTTGTCATCATTTTTGCTATGACGGTGACGTCATTAAAGATATTTAAGACATATATGTTCACGTAGAAATCTATTAATGTTTAAGTTTAAAATGACTGATGAACTTACAATGGCAAAAGCCGATGAAGATGCTCAAAGAGTCTATGCCAAAAAACTTGCTGCTGATAGAGAAAGTCAGAAAAGAAAGCGTGCCGAGGAATCAAAAGAACAGCAAGGAAACAGGCTTGAGGCTAAAGAACGCAAAACCGCGCAGTTAGATGAAGATCCACCTGGACAGCGAGAGTCAAAACATATCAAAACTGAAAATGATAGCGATGATGATTGGGTTTGGGATTTTGACTTGGATAAGGTCATCAATGCCTACCAGATTTTAGTTAAAAAAACAAAGGTTCGGCGATATGTGTTTCATAGTGAAGCTGAAAAATAAAGAAGAAAAAGAAAACTGAAAAAAGAAAACATGTAAAAAACTTACAAATACTAAAAAGAAAAAACACTCAAAGAGAAATTACAGACCGGGAGACAAATGACGACCAGGACAGAGGGAATATAAATAACGACCGGGACACTCAAAGAGAAATTACAGACTGGGATACCGGGACACAAATGACGACCGGGACACAGGGAATATAAATGACGACCAGGACACAGGTATTTAAGAATATCGTTCAAAGACAAATTTTTAATTGTAAGAAGACCGTTGAAAGAGAAATTTCTAATTGTTAAATGACTGAAGAACCTACAATGGCAACACCCGAGGAAGCTGCTCAAAACGAATGTATTCAAGCCGAAGTAGCTGAGTTGGTAAAGCGTTATGTTTCAGGTTCTAGGTCCGAGAGGCTCCAGGTTTGAACCTTGGCTTTAGCATTAATACAAAAGAAGAAAAAAACTAAAAAAGGTAAAAACTACAAAAAAACTAATATGGCGCGTAACGACTTACGCGCGCGGGGGGGCTTGGGGGGCGCGAAACGCCCCACCAACTAGGTGTTGGGGTGGCGTGAAGCGCCACCCCAACAGCTAGATTATATATATATATATAGATAAGTTGTCTGTGTGTGTGTTTGTGTGTGTGTGTCGAGTGACGTCATGTTTGTGTGTCGACTAAAGTCATGTTTGTCGACTGATGTCATTATAAGGATTGAGCTGTATGCGTCATGAAGTTGTTTGTCGACTGACGTCATGTTTGTCAACTGATGAAATTACATACCTGGACACCGGGACACAAATAACGACCGGGACACAGGGAATATAAATGACGACCGGGAACCTCAAAGAGAAATTACAGACTGGGACACCCGGACACAAATCACGACAGGGACACAGGGAATATAAATGACGACCGGGACAAAACTACAACGGGGATGCCGGGGGCAGAGGCGGGAAATATAAATGATGACCGGGACACAGGGATTGTCCGAATAGAAATTACAGACCGGGACACCGGGACACAAATGACGACCGGGACCCCGGGACACAGGGAATATAAATGACGACCGGAACACTCAAAGAGAAATTACAAACTGGGACACCGGGACACAAATGACGACCGGGACAGAGGGAATATAAATGACAACCGCGACACAGGGACACATCATTAGAATAATGAGGTATAGAACTGGATACGGATTGTTTTTCCCATGGACAATTATATGTTGCATGTTCAATAGTCAGTAAACCTGACAATCTATTTATATGCACAGACAATGGGACAGCGAAGAATGTTGTATATTCGCATGTTTTACGTAGTTAAAAACATATATAGATATATCTATCTCTATTAACAGGTGGGACACAGGGACACAACTACAATGGCGCGTAACTAATATGGCGCGTAACGACTTACGCGTGCCCGGGGGCTTGGCGGGGTGCGAAGCGCCCCACCAACTAGGTGTTCGGGTGGCGCGAAGCGCCACCCCAACAGCTAGTAGATATATATGTTTTTAACTACGTAAAACTTGCGAATACATCGCTGTCCCATTGTCTGTGCATATACAAAGCCTTATATACTTATAATGACGTCTTATGCAAACGCTCTTTTTACAAACAAACAAACATGCATACACACAACTCGTTTTTATTTAGATAGATAGATAGATAGATAGATACAATACAAATTTACTACGTAAAACTTGCGAATATACAACATTCTTCGCTGTCCCATTGTCTGTGCATATAAATAGATTGTCAGGTTTACCGACCTTCGAACATGCAACATACAATTGTCCATGGTAAAAACAATCTGTATTAAGATCTATATCGCATTTTTCTAATGATTGCCCTTGAGCTTTGTTGATGGTGATTGTAAATGCTAATCGAATCGGGAATTGCAATCTTTTAAATTGAAAAGGCAGATCCGTTGGAATCATGGGAATGCGAGAAATAAGAACAGCCTCACCCTCAAAAGGCCCTGTCAAGATTGTTGCCTCTATTACGTTTTCCATTGTTTTTTTTTTTTTTACGGCAAGTCGCGTGCCATTGCAAAGCTTTGGTGGGTTGATATTTCGTAACAGTATTATTGGTAAGCCTATTTTTAGTTGTAGCACTTGTGGTGGAAACCTTGGGAGATGCAGGGAATTTAAAAATTCAGATGGATAATTAACCGCTTCATTTGGTTCCAGAACTGTGTCGACTGACTTGTAAAGGGCTGCCTGGTTTCTAATCTTGGTCAAAATAATACTTTTGATTTCTTGGACGTCTTTATTTTTGGCTGCCGGAATCACTCGTTCACTTAGCCACTTATGATTTTTATAATTGGTTAGAATATTCGGAAATACCTTTTCAACCAATTCATTTTTGGACGTCACTAAGTTACGTAATTCAGCAGGCAGTTGTATACGTCCTGAAATTGAGTCTACTGGGAGCTTTCCGTTTCCAATTGCCAGCAATTGATCTGAAAATGTTTGACCAGAGTCATCGTTTTGCAATCGGACACGCATATTTGTAGTTAATTTTAATGTCTTTACGTGTGCCCATAAATTAGAATTTTTCAGGCAAGTATTCATTTCGTCTGCAGGGGTTGATCTAGGTATTATAGGTAATGTTTGCCTGGAATCTCCCGCAAGCAGTATTAATGTGCTGCCACAGGGTTTCGAATTTCCTCGCAAATGTCGCAATGATTGATCCAGAGCCTCGAGCGATTTTTTGTGTGCCATTGTGCAATCGTCCCAAAATAATAAGTTCGCATTGCTGCAATGCTTTACCCATCCCAGGTGATTTGGAAATCAGAGGCAATTTCAAAGCGGAGTGAGCAGTTCTTCCACCAGGCAGCAACGTTGCGGCTATTCCGGACGACGCAATCGCCAACGCTATGTCATTTTTTGATCGAATTGATGCCAGAATCAATTTTATCACAAACGTATTACCAGTACCTCCTGGCGCATCCAAAAACAAGATTTCTCCAACGTTGTTATCGATACAATACATTATCTTATCATAAATGTCCTTTTGGTAATTTCTTTTTGAGCCGCGAGCCTGTTTTCACGTTGTTCTTGTGATTCCTCGGCACGATTTTTTTTGGGTATTTTCTCTTTGAGATGCAAGCCTGTTTTCACGCTGTTCTTGTGATTCCTCTGCACTCTTTCTTTTCTTACTTTCTCTATTAGCCGCAAGCCTTTTGGCATTAACTCTTTGAGCAGCTTCCTCGGCTGTTTCTTCTGCCATTGTAGAATTTATACTAAAATTTCTCTTTGAATTAACTCTTTGAGCAGCTTCCTCGGCTGTTTCTTCTGCCATTGTAAGATCTATACTAAAATTTCTCTTTGAATCGCCTTCTTATATACTTATAATGACGTCATATACAAAGCCTTTGACGTCATATGCAAAGCCTTATATACTTATAATGACGTCATATGCGGACAAACACAAAACATGGACAAACACACAAACCTACAACTTATTTTCATATATATAGATTATTGCTATTATTATTATTGTTATTATTATTATTATTATTATTATTATTATTATTATTATTATTATTATTATTATTATTATTATTATTATTATTATTATTATTATTATTTTTATAATTATTATTATTACTATTATTATTATTATTATATACAGTAAAAGAGCGCTGTAATAAACCGTGAAAATAACAATAGACGAATATAGTACAGTTTTCCTTCTTTCCTAGCAGCCATACAGAGTAGTTTTACTTTACTTTAATTGTCTATTCGAGGCGTTTCAAGAGAAACTGCTTTAATTCATTTTGGACATGTCTTTTTATCTGACCAATAAAGCATGAAATGAGGGATATTTATTGATTGCATTTTGCTGAATCCATTCTTAAATTCAAGTTTTCATACTTGCATCAGTGTTATACCGACTGGAAAATTTGTCATTTGCAAGCAGTCAAAGCTTGGACATTGTCGTAAAAGACGGACCATGCTTGACCTGGTCAGTGAAATTCCCCTTGGATTATTTTTCTCTAGGTTTTAAGCTATGTTAGCGAAATTACAATAAAAAAGAAAGGAAGAATACTTTTCAAGAACATATATATTGTGTTCCTGGGAAAATTGAAGATTAAATAATTGTTAAAACATCTTACAAGATCAGTTTATCTAAATGAATAATTTTTTTCTGTCAAAAACTTTTTTTATTTGGTAATAGCAAAACTATGGAATACTTTGCTAGTGCTTTTCTCCGGGTTATATATGCTAAAGCCCAACCTATATGGATTTTTGAGGTCCGATACCGATACCGATATATCGGTATCGCATCACTAGAATACCGACATAATTTTCCGATTAATTCCCTCCAAAAAATAATTTTAAACCCCTAAGGTTTAGACCCCCATTCTCTTCCCATATTCATACTCACATGTCTGTCTCTGTTTTATTACGCACCAAAGAATGGCCTCAACAAATCACTTGGGATTCCAAACATTAAGCCATTTATAAGAATTGTTTGATTTTCCTTACCTTTTCTGATCAGTAGCTTTCGAGCACAAAAAAAAGAAATGTCAGATATTTGGCAGATATTGCAGTAGTGTCAAATAAGAAAAAACTTAATCAACGAAGCCATAAACACAAATAAGTGAAAATCTAATTGAAAGAAGATTTTTATTGGAATTGATTAATCAAATCTAAATTTCAATGGTGGGATTTTAAATTTTAATCATTCGTATATGAAAATGAAAAATGTACTTTACATTCACAAGGTATTGTCTCTTTCTGACGAATCCATGCTAGGCAAACTGGATACAATGGTTCAGCTACAGTTTTAAGTTTTGAGGAGGAATTGAAAGAAAGTGTCAACAAAATTGTCCGGTATGCCTACAAATGAGGACACACAAGCTAAATTTCCGAGATAATTGGGTAAATTTTCCAAGGTACTGATATACGGTGGTGACACCTAAAATCTCACCCCAATTCACAACACCCCCTATCCCTCTTAGCTGGGCTCCTGACTAGATACTATGGTTTTAACCGATTGAATCTTGGATCTTTCTCCCACACAAGTGAACATTCATCAAACAGAAATGTATGGTTCCTTGTAATCCTTTTAATTATAATAGCAAGGTTTTATGCTTTGCTTAAAATTACGAAGTCTAGTATCCGAATCCCTCCGCAGGGTGAGAGGGTTAGTAGGGTGACAGGGTTGCTATTTATTTCTGTAAAAATACCCAGCAACTAAAAAATAAACTAGATGTTCTATACACGGTCAATGGATCTAGAGGATGTATATTCTTTATTATGCGCATAAACATATTGAATTAAATTTTTAGTGAAATGACATTTGAGCTACCAGAGAAGTTTTATCTGATGGCTATGATAGGTGTTCTAAAATGTTTTGGAACTTATCACTAATGATATTCTTATTGCTATGAATGAAAAAATAGTTACCATTCCAGAGTCAGGGTTAGATGGCAATTTGTTCTCATGAAGCACTTCTTTTTTTCAAAACTCATTTTAATTTTTCTTTACAATGGGCTATGGTTGCCTTTTTACTAGATTGCAATAACTGCTGTAACCATGATTACTTGGTTGCAGCAACTTCTGCAACCATGATAAAACTAATATAACTGCTGTATATCCAAAAATATATAAGTATTGAAACGCGTTTGATTTTACGTACTATTCGGTCTAATAAGCTTCAAACTTTTGCTTTTTCTTTTCAAGGGTTTTGAACTGTTGTAATCCCCCATTGAAATAATTTTACAACGTTACAGCAGCTGTTGCAGCCAACATTCTATATATGTTGAGAACACACAGAACAAATCCTATTGCTTTTTATTACTTGGAATAGTAAGAGACCAACCACAGGGAAGCCAGTCAAAAATTCAATGTTTTGCAAAAAAAAAAATTTTTGCAAAAAAGCGACTATATGTAGCAATTTACTTTACATTGAGCCATTAAACATTCACGTATGATATTCTTCTGTAAAGGGAGACAAATCAGTGCTACGAACGGAAAAAAGTAGTTTCCCTTGTTGCTCAAGGGGGGAGGGGATTGTAATTACCCTATACAAGGTTTTCGTCGATATTGATTCTAATGGTGCTCTTTTCCTTTCGATAATACTCCATTCCCAAGGGGTCTCAGGCTTTTTTCGAAATCGCCTTAATTTTCTTTTTGTTATGAGCCTTTATTTTCAAAATTAAACGAAGTAATAGTCATGCTTCCTGAATCAGTATCAGAGGCAATTTTTTCTCAGTTTTTCAAAACGTGTTTTTTAACTTTGGGTTGCTTTGGGCTGCAGTTCGCCTTTTACTAGTTTATGCTCCAGTCACGATAATGCTCCAGTTACTACGTGACAATTTTTTGAAATAGTAAGAGACGAAACTCAAAGAATTCAGCAGCTATTTAAGTCCTATATATGCTATGACTTGTTCTTCTAATGATCATCTTTTAATGTAACTTTATGGAACCAAATAAGCAACTTTTCAAAAGATGCTTGTAGTATCTTAACGTTTAGTTGCTATGTGTCGTGGTTTGCTCTTTACTAGGTCTCTGCTCTCAGAAAAACCCGTCTTTATAGGAAAAAATTCCCTAAGAATAAGAAAGATTGAAAAATTTTTTTTCAAATAGTTCAAAGTTTGACGATTATAATGCCCAAAGTAAAATCTCTTCGTCTCGATGGCTGCCACACTACTCCCAAATTTTCTCAAAGTTAAATTATTCTGTGTATTCTGTTTATAGTAAGTTACTAAACATTTGTTTACCTCGTAACCTGTCACAGCGGCACGTCTTTCCTGTTTCGTATGACCTTATCATTAAGTCAATGAAGCGGCTCAAATCAAAATCATGTAATATAGATGGTATTTCTGTTAAAAATATTCGGCCTGATTCCAAAGAACTAATGTTTCATTTGCAGTTATTATTTCATATGTGTTTGGTTAGTTCCATGGTTCATTACAATTTTCTCTCTAGAACTGTTACATCAATATTGAAACAGGGAAAGGATGCTTCTGCTTGTTCTTCTTATCACCCCATTACAGTCACGGGTATGCTAAGCAAGATTTTGAATATGTTTTACTTCCGTCAATCAATGAGAGAGCATTTTATGGAGAAAATCAGTTTGGGTTCAAGCAAGGAATAAGTTGTGCACACGCCCACAGGGTACTCGCAAGTGTTCTACGTCAAGCCTCTCAACGAAATGAGCAAGTTCATTTCTGTTCGTTAGATGTTTCTAAGGCGTTCGATAGTTTTGTTCATAGTCAAGCTTTGTCATCTCTATCTGTAAATGGTGTAAATATTTCTATTATATTTGTTCTGAGATATTCGTACAGTCATGCACACTTACGTTTAAAACTAACGGGACTCTAATGCAAGAAAATGTTGTAGTCCATTGTGGTGTACGCCAAGGTGGAGTGTCAACACCTTATATTTTCAAGATGTGTATTGCTGGGATAATTGCCAAGATCTCTCGGAAGTATTTTATAGGGTTTACTGACGTGTCGTATTTTGCTTACGCAGATGATATCAGTATCATCTCCTTATCAGTAGATGCGTGTTGTTTACTTTCCTTGTTTTGTTTTCGTTCCTGATGTATATTTTGTTTTCTCTCTTTTTACTCCACTATCCTCACATTGTTTTGTGTAGTTGATTATAAATAAATTATCATTCTAGTGGAAGTACATATACCCTTCTCTTGATCTACAAATTGTTTCGTCACCCTTAAAGAAAACCTCTCTTCCATTGGAAACAGCCTGAATCTTTACAATTATCACAGATCCCGTGAAATGAGAGGGCTGACAGCATAAAAGACGTAGTTGATTCGTTTGTGCAATCGTTTCAGCTCCTGATGAAAATAAAATATAAGCAGAACACTAATATGAAGGCCAAAGCAGAAGCAACTGGCCTTTAATGGAGGAGTTTCAGCTCTTGATGATATAAAATAAATACAGAGCACTGATATGAAGGCCAAAGCAGAATCTAGTGGCCTTTAGTGAAGGATTCTGAGCCCTGACTTTACTGAAAACTCGTCTTAATGAAAAATATGAGACAAGCTCACGACTGAAACAAAGAAAGAAGTGGTTGAAGCTATAATGAATTTTTTCGAAGAAGATTTGCAGAAGAAATGAACAGTTACCTTTTTTGAAAGTTCTTAAAAATATTTAGCATAAAGAGAAGGGGTATTGTGGAGGGGGTAGCTCCCCTCATATACGTAAGAATTTCTGTTCTTTTTAAGTTTTAATGTCAATTCTTACTTTCTGTAGAAAAATTATCTTTTTATTTAATTTTAATTTAAAGAGAAAGTGCCAAAATAGTAACGATAATTTATGTGTAACAAAGATTATAAAAAAGTGTTCGCTATTATTATTTATTCCTTTTACTCGTTGAGATTTTTCATTTCGGTTGTCTTCTACCCAAAGATTTTTTTTTCGTGATTCGTTTTCATTCGTAACTGGTTGTGATGCTCGTTGTTTCGTGTCTTATAACTTCATATTTCTTTGTGTTTCTTTTAACCACACATGGTCGTCAAATGACCCATAACCCAGTATGTTACTGGAATGATGGGAATGCGGCTAACCTTGTTCTTTATGCTACTATAAACCAAAGACCGGTAGGATCTTTTTTGGGATACTAAAAATATGTGAGTTGGCTGTTATTGATGTTATGTAAAGGAAACTGGATAGCAGATTATCAAAGATTGATTTTAAGCTGAAATTTAAAAAGACTAATTACTTAATAAATAATTTTGGTGCTGATAGTGAAAGTTAAGGATTTGAGAGGAATAGAAAGATTTTCTGTTGCTATGACTCAAACTAACTACATTTTATATCACTATCAATTTTTTTTTATAACCCTCTTCCCCACTCAATGCATGGTAAAATAGCCCTGTGCTCTTTGTGACTTAACTTCTTTATTCATACACAGTCGTAGTCTTGAAACAATAACATTTATTTCTACATCTTCTATTCGTTTGTTTTATATAAATGAGAAATAACGCTTAAAACTACGCAATTTATGATGGAAACTCTCAAATGAAAACTTTGGACAACTGCAACCTCATCTTTCTTCTGCTTTTTTCAACTCCAAGAAATTAAGGCTCTTAAGGGACATCCTTTCGCTTTTATACCGATGATATGTCAACATCATTATCTCAATATTCACTCTCTAAGTTTAAACAAGAAAGATGTGGGTAATATTTGAAGAAATATAAGAATTAAGGAGCCCACTTGGAATTCTTACAAAACTTTGGAAGGGTTCATCTTTCAGGTCTAGAATAATCCGATTGTTTGTTTCACTCGGGATATATCTGGGAAAAGTATCACTAAAAATTCAGTTCACAGACAGCGGTTCATTTTCAAAAACTGTATTCATATTTTAGGGTTTCTGACAATTATGGGTAAAAATTTGATACTAATATTACAAGAAAAAGTTCAAAATAAAAACAAAATTAGTAGCATAAATATTACCAAAATAGATTTTAAATTCCAATTCCAATGGAGCTGAAGAATAGAGATATCTGAACTTGTGGGCCTATAATCTGAGGCTAATATTGAAATTTGAAAAATAAAAGCAAAATATGACAAGTGCACATCTTCGTTGATGATGTTTAATTTTAGCAAAAGTGAAAATTTTCAGGACTATCCTTACCACAACTACTTTTGCTACTCGTGCCATGACTACTTTCATCATCATTGGGATAGGGCTGTTAAAAGACGGCTATTAAGGGCCCCTTGGAGGTGGGACATGGACGACCATGAGTTCCCTTTAGAAATTGTTGATATGGGTGCTTATTCTCATGAATATGACAATACAAGCGGTTACACTTTACCTATGTTAATATATGCTGTCAAGTAAAGTTCAATACCTTACCTTTACCTTAGACCTTAGATCCTCCTGTGCCTCCAGAGGCACCCAGGGCATCAACGAGAAGCCGCCAGTCATCCCTCATGTGCGCCGCAGCAAGGGCATCTTCCCACGCCGGTTGAAGGGAAGCATTTATGTTTCGCAGGTCCGTCTGATAGGTACGCCGTAGTTTATTGCGCGGCCTGCCTCTTCTTCTTCTTCCTTCTGGTCGCCTCTGGAACGTCGCTTTCGGGATCCGGGAATCGTCCATACGAAGTACATGACCCAAGTATTTCCACCGACCTGTCCTAATGACATCTGTCACTATGGGTTGTCCGGTCATCCGTCTCACCTTCTCATTAGAGATTTTTTGTGACCAATGGATGTTTAGTATTCTCCGCAGTGATGTATTCTCGAAAACTAGAATTCACATTTCTTGCTTGTTATTCAGATGCCAGGTTTCGGAAGCATATAACAGGACGGGGATGACGTTGCTATTAAATAGACGAAGCTTGAGTCGGAGGGAGAAATTCTGCGACCTCCATATCGGTTTCAGTCTGTTGAATGTGCCAGAGGCCTGCCCAATGCGGCATGATGTCCTTTTTCAGTTGATCCTGTATTTAAAACTGTGCTCCCAAGATATTTAAATTTTAGAACCTGCTCAATGTCCTGGTTATCGCATCTCAGGTGTAAAGGTGAATCGGTTACTGCCTTACTTTTTGTTTTATCAGCGTTGATTCTTAGTCCCATAAGTCGGCCTTTGTCACGTATATCTTCTAGAAATTCTTGTAATCTTTGTTTACAGGACTCAATAAGCATGATATCGTCGGCAAAGTCTAGATCATTAATTTGGTGTTCTACGTTTAATTATGTGCTTCTGGTGCCAGTGTTACGGAGCAGATGTTCAATGGCTAGCGCAAACAGGAAAGGTGACAAAACACAGTCTTGTTTAACACCGGAAAGGACACGAAAGTATCTTGTCCTTCCTTCTGTTGTTTTAACACAGCATTCAGATTCTTCGTATAGAGCCATTACGAGGGCTATTAACTTCTCAGGGATCCCATAAAAGGTTAGTAGTTTCCATAGAGTCTCCCGATGCAGCGAGTCAAAGGCCTTTTCAAAGTCTATAAATGCCATGTACAATTTGTTTTGCCATTCTCGGCTATCATCAATTAACACCCTTAGTGTGAAGATCAAATCGGTACATGAACGTCATGGTCTAAAACCATGTTGCTCTTCTCTCAAGTACTTGTCAAGTGGACTCTGTATTCTGTGAAGGATTATTAGTGAAAGAAGTTTGCCAGGTATGGATGAGAGACTAATACCTCTCCAATTCCCAGGTTTTGTCTTATCGCCTTTTTTGAAGAGTTTTATGAGTGTGCTGCGCCTCCAATCTATTGGCACTTTTTGTGTCATCCAAATTTTTCGGAACAAGGGCAGCCATATAGATATGCATGAACTGATTGATGCCTTTATCAACTCCGGCGTGATACGATCTTTGCCTGGTGCCTTGCCGTTTTTTAATTTCTTTGTGGCTGTTAGTAATTCGTCAAGAGTCGGGGGTTCTGTATTGATGTCAAGCTTGAGGAAAGCTATAGAGGGTACATCTAGAAGCTCATCGGGTGGTGGTCTATTCAAAAGCTTTTCAAAATGGTTAGCCCATGTTTCATCAATAGCCGATCGCTCGGTGATGAGAACGCCATCAGGATTTTTTACAGGTCCATCTTGAATCGGTTTCTTGCCTATTATTTCATTCGTTAGTTTATAAAGGGTCCTCGAGTTTCCTCTCTTCACTGCATCTTCGGCTTGTATTATTTTTTGCTCAATGTAGTTTCTCTTATCTGTCCGTGCACTTTTCTTGATTTCTTTGTCGATCCTCCTATAATCATCTTGTTTGTGTATTTGTACACTTGGTACATGGGCATCCAGGAGTTGGCTTTTTATCTTTTTCCTTTCAGCGATCAGGTCCCACGTCTTTTGGGAGAGCCATTCATCATTCAATTTTGGACGGTACCCAATTGTTGATTCTGCCACTTCTTGATAGCATGACTTCATACTCTCCCATATTGTCTCACAATCTGCATCTTCGGGCAAAACGAGGGTTTCAAACTTATTGGATAGTTCAACACTGAACAAAAGTTCAATACTATATTATAAATTCTATTATTCCAATTTGATATCAAATAATATGTATTACTTCGGTGATCATTTGTCTGATTACACTGATTTTACCATTCCATTTGAATTCATCTAAATCGATTAACTAAAGTGGTCATTCTTCTTATTCCTCTACATCATATGCTGATAATGTATCCTGTGTAATATGCTAATGTGGTATAGAATAGAATAGAATATGATTTATTGGCTAAAATAGCACACAAGCTAGCATAAGCACGTCAGAACAATTATAATTACAATGATAAAATAAATGTTAAGAGATAAACATAGTTACAAAGTTAAATCAATTATTAAAATGCGAAACAAAATAGGGAACGAAAGAGTTTTTGTACCTCATTGTCAACATTTGGGGACACAAGTCAAGTTGAGTATTTGGAGCTCTACGAGCATTAAGTCTTGTATTGGGAAGGATTGGGGGGTTTTCTTTGAAGGGGGGAAGAAGACGTCGATGATAGTCAGAACTAAGGCACTTGTGCCCGAAGTTCATGGTAAGGAAGTGACGTCGTGATTCCAATGTAGTGAGTTCAAGTCTAGCCAAACCTTCATCATAAGTAGTATAGGACGTCCCCAGTATGATTTTTATAGCTCTTTTTTGAATGCTTTCAATTTTAGAACATTGGGATTTGGTCAGTCCAGGGTGCCAGACAGGGCAAGCATATTCAAGACAAGGTCTTATATAAGAACAATAAATTATTTTAAGGTTCTTGATTGATATAGAGAACCGTTTAAGAAGGGAGAAAGATCTAAGGAGAAAACCACCTGTTTTAAATAAGTGAAAAGAGTGAGATTTCTATTTAAGGTCATTGTCCAAGTGCACACCAAGTAGCTTAACCATGTTTAAGTTTGGGATGCAAAGGTAATTATTGATTGGGGGTATATTTTTTAAAAAGGAGAATAGCATTGAACTGCTTTTCGGTATGCTCAGATTGAGTTTAACATTGGCAAGATCATTCTTTAAGTTGTTAATGAATGAGTCAAGTTTAACGCCCAGAGTGTTTGTCGTTACTAACAAAGGTTAAGTAATGTCAAATCATCCGCAAATTTAAAAGTGTTGTCAAAGTTTGGTAAAACATTGTTAAAAACAATTAAGAATGCTAAAGGACCCAATTTAGTCCCTTGGGGTGCTCCACAGGAAATTGAGGTAAAACCAGATGAATCTCCGTTAGGGAGGACTACACATTGCTCACGACCAGATAAAAAACTAGCTACTATACGTAAAACAAAATCTCTGACACCTAAAGCCCTTGCATTATCAATAACTGTCTGATGATCCAAGTTGTCAAAGGCTTTACTAATATCAGCAAAAACAGCCTCAACATAGGAACTATTTAACTCAAGATGTTTGAAAACAGTGTCAAGTATATAACATAAACAATGGGTGGTGCTATGATTCGGCCTAAAGCCAAACTGATTTGGGTTAATTGTATCTTGAATATCATCAAAGAGGAAATTGTAAATAAAACTTTCAAAAATTTTAGAGAAAATAGAGGTTTTTGATATTGGTCTTAAGTCAGAGGGGACTTTTGGGGTCTTGTTTTTTGGTATAGGTGATATAAAAGCTCGCTTAAAACACATTGGAAAAATACCATCTACAAGACATTGGTTAAAAATTGCAGTTAGAGGTACACTTAAATAATGGGCACATTTCACAATCAATTTGGTAGGGATATCACCTGGGTAAACTGACTTATTTGTATCAAGATTTTCGAGTTTAAGCTGGGTCTGATGTATTCTAATCACAGGAATGTCACTTACTGCACTGTTGGCCGGCATATTTTGGAGTGGCGGGTCAGTTTTACAAGTTGACGTAAAATAATCGTTTATGATATCTGCACTCACTGGGTTGCCATTACTATCCAGTAGGAGAAACTTAGAAGAGACCTTTCCCATGAGATCTTGGATACATTTGTGGAAATTCTTAGGGTTCGAATACAGTAACTTATTGAGCACGTGAGCACCATGCTCTTTTCTTGCTTTACGAATTTCACTAATTATAATGTTTCGAAGTTTTCGTGATTCCTGGAAAAATCCTTCCTCAAAGAGTCTATCACGTTCATTTTAATAAATGAAGCACAAAAGGCACAAAATTTTTTTATTTATCCATGGTTTACAATTGGATTTGTAACTGACTTTTTTCACTGGAAAGGTGTCACAGTATAACTGGAAAAGTTCAGCTGAAAACTTAGAAGCCACTTCATCACCATTGGTAAGACATAGGATATTGGCCCAGGATTTGGAGCTAAGTTTTACTTTGAAATGGGCAATCTTCTCCTCAGTAATGGGTCTATATGAATAACTGATCAATGGTTTAGGGGGAAGGATGATAAAGCGGTCCAAAAGATGCATAGATGGTCACTTGCCCCTAATGGAGGGGCTATTTTCGGGGCACAGTAGTAATCTTCAACGTTGGTAAAAATCAAGTCTAGGGTTTTATCACTGCGTGTAGGTGACTTTACTACCTGGTCAAGACTAAGAGCAGCGCTAAGCCACTTTTGGTCTAGCTCATTAAAATCACCACATAATGTAATTGCAGCATAGGGGTACTTGTGGCGAATTCTGTCAGTATAAAGTTGCAGATATGCCGTCAGCTCCTTCTTAAATCCACTACGGGGAGGGTAATAAATAATACAAAAAATCATGCAAGATACGTCTTTTGGGAGGTTTTTGGGTCTGGTCCAGAGCCATAAAACTTCAGTTTTGGAGTTGTTCTCTATTTCAGAAAATGATAGAACCCAATTTGGGAGGGTACACTTACAAAAAAAAGCAACTCCTCCACCATGAGATAGAGGAATATTGATCATGCACGGCAAAGTTATATATTCAGTTTACAATGGTGCATTGTTGCAGATTCAGAGTTTATAAAAGTCCGATTTTTTAAGGAAATTAAACGATAGAGAATGAAGAAACATACTCCTTTGGACGAAAGAAGTTCAGGTCCCATCAATTTTTTTTTGTTTTTTTGCAAATCTGATATTTTTTATAGCAGAAGTGGATCAATTACTTATTTCCAGGCTTTGTATAAAAAAACCTCTTTGGCAAGTCCTTTTTTCTTTTTACACTCATTACCCTTTTCCCCTTGACAAGGAACAATGATAATACATACAGAATGTCAGTAATGTATTCTTTTTTTTCCAGAATATCATTGACACTGGCTTGTCCTATGAATTTGAAGCTGTACCCTTTAGATAAGCAGACTTGTTCCCTTAGCATGATTAGCTGTAAGTATATTTTCTTGTAAGAGAGTGTAAAATTAAAGAGATTGTTAAACTCTATGAGACTGACTGACAAAGACATGAGATTTTGCAACAAAACGAAAAGTTTTCCGAGGAAATGAAAAAAAAATGTCTACAAAAATGTGTGCAACTGTACAGTTGTAGACTCTACAGGCGTTGCACGGTTGTATTTAAAACAAAGAACCTGAAGACATAAAAGCATTTTCTTTGGTAGACGAAGTAAAGCATTAATGATTAAATGGAGAAGTTAAAAAGTAATATCCAGTCATACCTTAGGCATAAGCATGGACAATGGTTTGATATTACGACTCATATAGAATAATTACTATAGATGCCTAGCTGTTGGTGTGGCGCTTCGCGCCACACCAACACCTAGTTGGTTAGGGCGCTTCACCCCCCCCTCGCCCCCCCCCGCGCGCAAGTTATTACGCACCATTGTAGTTGTGTCCCTGTGTTCCACCTATGATATAGATATATATATATATATATATATATATATATATATATATATATATATATATATATATATACATATATATATATATAAACAGTCTTCCTTTTCTCCTTCTGTCTCTTTTTTTTTTTTTTTTTTTTTTTTTTTTTTTTTTTTTTTTTTTTTTTTTTTTTTTTTTTGTGCTGTAGCATTGGTGATTTCTCTTTTCATGATATATATATATATATATATATACTAGCTGTTGGGGTGGCGCTTCGCGCCACCCCAACACCTAGTTGGTGGGGCGCTTCGCGCCCACCCAAGCCCCCCCGGCGCGCGTAAGTCGTTACGCGCCATATTAGTTATGCGCCATTGTAGTTGTGTCCCTGTGTCCCACCTGTGAATATAGATAGATTTATATATGTGTTTCAAACTACGCAAAAATTGCGAATAAACAACATTCTTGCCTTTCCCATTGTCTGTGCATATGCAAAGCCGTATGTACTAATAATGACGTCATATACAAACGCTCTTTTTACAAACAAACAAACATGCATCCACATAACTCGTTTTTATATAGATAGATAGATAGATAGATACAATACAAATTAACTGCGTAAAACTTGCGAATAAACAACATTCTTCGCTGTCCAATTGTCGCTGCATATAAATACATTGTCAGGTTTACCGACCCTCGAACATGCAACGTACAATTGTCCATGGGAAAAACAATCAGGATTAAGATCTATACCACATTTTTCTAATGATTGACCTTGAGCTTTGTTAATGGTGATTGCAAATACTAATCGAATTGGGAATTGCAATCTTTTAAATTGAAAAAGCAGATCCGTTGGAATCATGGGAATGCGAGGAAAGCCACAAGATTGTGGCCTCTATTAGGTTTTCCATTGTTTTTTTTTACGGCAAGTCGCGTGCCATTGCAAAGCTTTGGTGGGTTGATATTTCTTAAAAGTATTATTGGTACGCCTATTTTTAGTTGTAGCACGTGTGGTGGAAACCCTGAAGGATTTATGGAATTTAAAAATTCAGATGGATAATTAACCGCTTCATTTGGTTCCAAAACTGTGTCGACTGACTTGTAAAGGACTGCCTGGTCTCGAATCTTGTTCAAAACAATATTGTTGATTTCGTGGACGTCTATATTTTTGGGTGCGAGAATCGCTCTTTCACTTAGCCATTTATTATTTTTATAATTTTTTAGAATATTCGGAATTACTTTTTCAATCAATTCATTTTTGGACGTCACTAAATTACAGAAATCAGCAGGTAGTTGTATACGTCCTGAAATTGAGTCTACTGTTTGACCAGAGTCATCGTTTTGCAATCGGACACGCATATTTGTAGTTAATTTTAATATTTTTACGTGTGCCTATAAATTAGAATTTTTTAGGCAAGCATTCATTTCGTCTGCAGGAGTTAAACTACGTAAAAATTGCGAATATACAACATTCTTGGCTTTCCCATTGTCTCTGCATATACAAAGCCGTATGCACTAATAATGACATCATATGCAAACGCTCTTTTTACAAACAAACAAACATGCATACATACAACTCGTTTTTATATAGATGGATAGATAGATAGATAGATAAAATACAAATTAACTGCGTAAAACTTACGAATATACAACATTCTTCGCTGTCCAATTGTCGCTGCATATAAATAGATTGTCAGGTTTACCGACCCTCGAACATGCAACGTACAATTGTCAATGGGAAAAACAATCAGTATTAAGATCTATACCACATTTTTCTAATGATTGACCTTGAGCGTTGTTAATGGTGATTGCAAATGCTAATCGAATTGGGAATTGCAATCTTTTAAATTGAAAAGGTAGATCCGTTGGAATCTTGGGAATGCGAGGAATAAGAACAGCCTCACCCTCAAAAGGCCCTGTCAAGATTGTGGCCTCTATTAGGTTTTCCATTGTTTTTTTTACGGCAAGTCGAGTGCCATAGCAAAGCTTTGGTGGGTTTATATTTCTTAAAAGTATTATTGGTAGGCCTATTTTTAGTTGTAGCACGTGTGGTGGAAACCCTGAGAATAATATCTCGAGGTAAAAACTGATCACCGACCATAACGATGGCCACTTCGTCGATAGTTGGAGCATTGTATCTACGCACATGTTGGCCAGGAGGTGTTTTGTCAGCAATAACAATAAATAACAATTAAACAAATAAATAATAACAAATAAATAACAATTTTATGCGTATAAGTAGGCATCAAATCGATGGCTGTTTTGAACAGACGCACTAAATTATTATTTTCGTGGAAAAGATGTTGTAATTGGGAAACGATTGTCCTTTCAATGTTGGGAGAAATGTCGCAACGTGCATTCAATTCAGAATTTCTATCACTGATGAAGTACAATTGTAAAAATTTATGATTCTCGCCTGAGAATGGTAGAAGAGACCCTGCTCTATGATAAATTTGCCCTTTTACTTTGAAAGTAGACATAAATTGATCTGGATTTTCAATTTGGGCTCCAAACGACGTCATTTGGAAACATGAGTTGTATTTTCTGATTCATTTATATTCCTTATGTCCCGGTGTCCCGGTCGTCATTTATATCCCCCTGTTTTATATCCCGCTTATTTTTCAGTTTTTTCCTTTTTTTAGTTTTTTTTTTACTTTTTTAGTTCTTTTAGTTTTTACCTTTTTTAGTTTTTTTTTAGTTTTTTAGATGAAATTTTTTTTTTAGTTTTTTACCTTTTTTTCTTTTTAGTTTTTTATTGGTTTTTACCTTTTTTTAGCTTTTTATCTTTTTTATTTTTTTTTTATTTTTATTTTTAATTTTATTAGTATTCTTTTTCTCTTCTATTTTTCATTTTTCCTTTTTTTAGTTTTTTTTTAGTTTTTAGTTTTTTAAGTTTTTTCCTTTTTTTAGTTTCTTTAGTTTTTTTAGTTTTTCGGCTTTTTTATGTATAGATTAGTTTTAGTTTTTTTTTGTAATTTTTGCCTTTTTTTTTAGTTTTTTCAGTTTTTTTTTTAGTTTTTAGTTTTTTACCTTTTTTAGCCTAACCAGGATTTGAACCTGGGACCTTCATTCTCCGTTCTGACACCCTCTCTCACCGAGTGACTACTCCAGCATGTTCATTTTGGTGTTTTAAATGGTATATTATTAACCAAATTAATGTGTTTTACAATATACTAAGCATCGTCATAACAAAAATGACGGCAACTAATTTCTTGACGTCAGCCGAAACATGACGTCACCTGATCCACAGATCCACAGACCCACAGACAGACAGACAACTTATTTTTATATAGATAGATATATGTACTATCTGTTGGGGTGGCGCTTCGCGCCACCCCAACACCTAGTTGGTGGGGGCGCTTTGCACCCCCCTCCAAGCCCCCCACGCGTGTAAGTCGTTACGCGCCATATTAGTTACGCGCCATTGTAGTTGTGTCCCTATGTCCCACCTGTGAATATAGATAGATATATATATATATATATATATATATATATATATATATATATATATATATATATATATATATATATGTTTTTAACTACGTAAAACTTGCGAATATACAACATTCTTTGCTGTCCCATTGTCTGTGCATATAAATAGATTTTCAGGTTTACCGACTCTTGAACATGCAACATATAATGGTCCATGGGAAAACAATCCGTATTCAGATCTATACCTCATGATTCTAATGATTGCCCTTGAGCTTTGTTGATGGTGATTGCTAATCGACCATTCCCTGAGTCGCCATCGTCATTTATATATCCCCCTGTGCACCCCGGCGTCCCCTTTGTAGTTATGTCCCTGTGTCCCGGTCGTCATTTATATTCCCTGTGTCCCGGTCGTCATTTGTGTCCCGGTGTTCCAGTCTGTGATTTCTCTTTGAGTGTCCCGGGCGTCATTTATATTCCTTGTGTCCCGGTGTCCCGGTCGTCATTTATATCCCCCTGTGCCCCCCGGCGTCCCCATTGTAGTTGTGTCCCTGTGTCCCGGTCGTCATTTATATTCCCTGTGTCCCGGTCGTCATTTGTATCCCGGTGTCCCGGTCTGTATATACATTCGTTTTTTAGTTTTGTTTTTCTCCTTTATTTTTTTCGTTTTTTCTTTTTTTTCTTTTTTAGTTTATTTAGATTTTTAGATTTTTTAGTTTTTTTATTAGTTTTTAGTTTTTTTGTAGTTTTTACCATTTTTTTTAGTTTTTTTTTTTTACTTATGTCCTGGTCGTCATTTATACTCCCTGTGTCCCGGTCGTCATTTGTGTCTCGGTGCTTTGTTGATTGCTAATTTATATTATATTTATATTTATATTTTTTATATTTATTAATATTTTTTTAGTTTTCTTTTTCTCTTATTTTTCAGTTTTTTCCTTTTTTTTAGTTTTTTCTTTTTTAGTTTTTAGTTTTTTTTTTGTTTTTTACCTTTTTTTTAGTTTTTTTAGTTTTTTTAGTTTTTTAGCTTTTTTAGTTTTTTTATTAGTTTTTAGTTTTTTTTTAGTTTTTGCCTTTTTTTAGTTTTTTCAGTTTTTTTAGTTTTTAGTTTTTTACCTTTTTTTAGTTTTTTTTAGTTTTTTAGCTTTTTTAGTTTTTTTTCTTTTTAGTTTTTTTTGTAGTTTTTACCTTTTTTTAGTTTTTTTTCTTCTTTTGTATTAGTGTGAAATAATTCAGACGTCATATGCGGACAAACACGATGTCACTCGACAGACAGACAGACAGACATAACCCACAAACAACTTATTTTTATATATATTTATTCATATTTTTTTAGTTTTCTTTTTCTCTTTTATTTTTCAGTTTTTTCCTTTTTTTTATTTTTTTCTTTTTTAGTTTTTAGTTTTTTTTAGTTTTTTACCTTTTTTTAGTTTTTTTTAGTTTTTTTAGTTTTTTAGCTTTTTTAGTTTTTTTATTAGTTTTTATTTTTTTTGTAGTTTTTGCCTTTTTTTATTTTTTTTCAGTTTTTTTTAGTTATTAGATTTTTACCTTTTTTTAGTTTTTTTTAGTTTTTTAGCTTTTTTAGTTTTTTTTTCTTTTTAGTTTTTTTTGTAGTTTTTACCTTTTTTAGTTTTTTTCTTCTTTTGCATTAGTGTGAAATAATTCAGACGTCATATGCGGACAAACATGACGTCACCTGATCCACAGATCCACAGATCCGCACACAGACAACTTATTTTTATATATATAGATATATATATATATATATATATATATATATATATATATATATATATATATATATATATATATATATATATATATATATTTATATATATATATATATATATATATATATATATATATATATATATATATATATATAGATATATATATATATAAGTTTTTAACTACTTAAGACTTGCGAATATACAACATTCTTCGCTAACCCATTGTCTGTGCATATAAATAGATTGTCAGGTTTACTGACTCTTGAACCTGCAACATATAATTGTCCATGGGAAAAACAATCCATATTCAGATTTATACCGCATTTTTCTAATGATTGCCCCTGAGCTTTGTTGATGGTGATTGCTAGTCGAATATTCCCTGTGTCCCCGTCGTCATTTATATATCCCCCCTGCCCCCCCGGTGTCCCGTTGTAGTTGTGTTCCTATGTCCTGGTCGTCATTTATATTCCCTGTGTCCCGGTGTCCCGGTCGTCATTTGTGTCCCGGTCTGTAATTTCTCTTTGAGTGTCCCGGTCATCATTTATATTCCCTGTGTCCCCGTCGTCATTTGTTTCCTAGTGTCTCGGTCTGTAACGTCGTAAAGTTTTCAATGGCTCTGGTGGTGCAGGCAGTTGAAGAAGTTCAACTTTTCCTGAGGCGCAACACATTCCCATTGTTTCACCATTAAATTTCAAGGCCTTGCAATAGTGACAAATTTTGGACATAGTCCCGATTTGAACACATCTACTCAAGCTATAATCATTGACTGGGCTGTACCTGAATACCAGGCAATAATTTTCACGTTTTTCTTGTGATTCCTCGGCACGCGTTCTTTTGGAATTATCTCTTTGAGCCGCAGGCCTGTTTTCACGTTGCTCTTGTGATTCCTCGGCACGCTTTCTTTTGGTAATTTCTCTTTGAGCCACGAGCCTGTTTTCACGTTGCTTTTGTGATTCTTCGGCACGATTTTTTGGGTAATTTCTTTTTGAGCTGCAAGCCTGTTTTCATGGTGTTCTTGTGAATTCCTCGGCACGCTTCTTTTCGTAACTTTCTGTTTTAGCCGCAAGCCTTTTGGCATTATCTCTTTGAGCCGCTTCCTCGGCTGTTTCTTCTGCTATTGTAGGATTTATAATAAAATTTCTCTTTGAATTAACTCTTTGAGCAGCTTCCTTGGCTGTCGCTTCTGCCATTGTAGGATTTATACTGAAATTTCTCTTTAAATCGCCCCCTTATATATTTATAATGACGTCATATAGAAAGCCTTATATACCTATAAAGACGTCATATGCGTACAAACATGCAACCTATTTTTATGACGTCATATACAAAGCCTTATATACTTATAATGACGCCATATGCGTACAAACAAACATACAACTTGTATATATCTATCTATCTATATATATAAAAATAAGTTGTCTGTGTGTGGATCTGTGGATCTGTGGATCAGGTGACGTCACCTGAAAAAACTGGATCAGGTGACGTCAAAACTGAAAAAACTAAAAAAAGGCAAAAACTACAAAAAAAACTAAAAACTAATAAAAAAAATAAAAAAGCTAAAAAACTAAAAAAACTAAAAAAAGGCAAAAACTACAAAAAAAACAAAAAACTAATAAAAAAGCTAAAAAACTAAAAAACTAAAAAAAGGCAAAAACTACAAAAAAAACTAAAAACTGATAAAAAAATAAAAAAGCTAAAAAACTAAAAAAACTAAAAAAACTAAAAAAGGTAAAAAACTAAAAAAACTAACTACAAAAAAAACTAAAAACTAATAAAAAAAATAAAAAAGCTAAAAAACTAAAAAAACTAAAAAAAGGCAAAAACTACAAAAAAAAACTAAAAACTAATAAAAAAGCTAAAAAACTAAAAAAACTAAAAAAAGGCAAAAACTACAAAAAAAACTAAAAACTAATAAAAAAAATAAAAAAGCTAAAAAACTAAAAAAACTAAAAAAACTAAAAAAAGGTAAAAAACTAAAAAAACTAAAAACTAAAAAAAAACAAAAAAAAAGGAAAAAACTGAAAAATAAGCTAAAATAAAGGTAAAAACTAATAAAAAACTAAAAAAAACTGAAAAAACTAAAAAAAGGCAAAAACTACAAAAAAAACTAAAAACTAATAAAAAAAAGTAAAAAAGCTAAAAAACTAAAATAACTAAAAAAACTAAAAAAAGGTAAAAAACTAAAAAAAATAAAAAATAAAAAAAACTAAAAAAAAGGAAAAAACTGAAAAATAAGCTAAAATAAAGGTAAAAACCAATAAAAAACTAAAAAGAAAAAAAGGAAAAAACTAAAAAAAATTTTCATCTAAAAAACTAAAAAAAACTAAAAAAGGTAAAAACTAAAAGAACTAAAAAAGAAAGAAATAAATGACGACACTCAAAGAGAAAGCGACCAGGACAAAAGGAATGTTCGATTAGCAATCAACAAAGCACCGGGACACAGGGAGTATAAATGACGACCAGGACATAAGTAAAAAAAAAAACTAACAAAACTAAAAAGAAGGTAAAACTACAAAAAAACTAAAAAGAAAAAAAAAACTAAAAACTAATAAAAAACTAAAAAATCTAAAAATCTAAATAAACTAAAAAAGAAAAAAAAAAGGAAAAAAATAAAGGAGAAAAACAAAACTAAAAAACGAATGTATATACAGACCGGGACACCGGGATACAAATGACGACCGGGACACAGGGAATATAAATGACGACCGGGACACAGGGACACAACTACAACGGGGACACCGGGGGAAACAGGGGGATATAAATGACGACCGGGACACCGGGACAGGGAATGGTCGATTAGCAATCACCATCATCAAAGCTCAAGGGCAATCATTAGAATCATGAGGTATAGATCTGAATACAGATTGTTTTCCCATGGACCATTATATGTTGCATGTTCAAGAGTCGGTAAACCTGACAATCTATTTATATGCAAAGACAATGGGACAGCAAAGAATGTTGTATATTTGCAAGTTTTACGTAGTTAAAACCATATATATATATATATATATATATATATATATATATATATATATATATATATATATATATATATATGTATCTATCTATATTCACAGGTGGGACATAGGGACACAACTACAATGGCGCGTAACTATTATGGCGCGTAACGACTTACGCGCGCGGGGGGGCTTGGGGGGGGGGGGCGAAGCGCCCCCACCAACTAGGTGTTGGGGTGGCGCGAAGCGCCACCCCAACAGCTAGTATATATATATATATATATATATACTTATAGAAATCAAGAATGACGCAGTAACTTAGCCCCACTCCTCTCCAGAAATACTGGTAATTCTGCATTCAAAGGTTGAATTTAGTAAGTGAGGTATTGACCCCTGGCCTTCTCGAGGGTTTTCATTGTTTTTGCTGAGGATTAGGATAAGCCCATTGTGTGTTTCTGTCTCTTATGAATTAAATTTTCCCCCTTAAATATTCTGTCTTTTGTACAGACATGTCACCGACTCAACAGGTAGTTATTTAGTTCAGTATTATTAATTGCTTAGGCTGTTGGCATATTTTAAAGTTTCTGCTGGAAAAGTCAATCTTACAAAAAAAATCCTCAGCGACTTTGTTGAAATTCAAATTTTAATTCCAAACTTGGTCAAAGAAAATTGTTGCACCTGGTTCAAGTCCACCGTAGCAAAACTCCGAGCCATTTATATTTGGCGTTTCTAGATCAAAAGAGTAATTTATGATATTATGTTTCTATATCTGTGTTTCACGAACGGATTGTACACGCCATATTCCACCACCGCTAATTACTGGCTCCTATAACAAGGTTTCGGCCCTTACGTAAACCCTACCTTTTTGTTTCCACTTTAGGCTTCACTTGCTGCTACTGGTAGCTCAGGCCTTCAGCTCTTGCATAATACAATCATGATTTCATTCTTACTCGAGCTTTCTGTTTGTGTATATATTTTTATGCTTCTTTAGTCTATGCGTAATTTCATGTTTGAAAACTATTGAATAAAATTCGTATATTTCTAGCTTGATTAGTATTTATTATTATTCATTCCACGAAACAAAACATCATTAACACCTATTAATAAAATCCAAATGCTTGTAATTTCTGGTTGTGTAATTCAGGTTAAAAGTAGGTCTGGGAGAAATCATACTCTCCAAGTAAATCTTGGTGGATTTTTTCTGCGTTATAGCGATGATACAGGGGACAAAGTCATTAACCTCTGCTTCCAAGAAGCATCATAGAGGGTATGAAATTGGAGCTACTAGACACTAAAGATGTTATTACGTGCACCTGGGTCCTACACAGTACGATAGTGCACCTTCAGCTATTTCTAGTTACGTTTTTCTAGTTATTTCTAGTTTGTTTCTGAGTTAGGTTCGTTTGGGCTTAGTAAGCGTGTGCACAAATGCTTACTAAACCCAAAGGATCTGACTCAAAATTAATTAACAAAATGCAACCTCAATGAAAAGATTAGTTTTGGAGCCATCTATAACTCAAACTTTTTTTTGGGACTTTTGGGATAATTTTTACAAGATTTTGTTAATAGGTTGCATGATTTTGATAATTTAACGTAATGTTTCGGTGATGTATTAGAGGATTCTTATTATTTCAGATGAGATTATGATAATGTAATGCGAAATGTCAATCAAATCGTCCAGGATTTAGTAATACTTGGTAATATGTTAATAGTACCAAGCAAGATTTTGCTACAACCTTCCTAATTTTCATAGTAATTTACAAGATTTAGGTAAAGCTAAAAATAATTCTCTAATATCTCACATTACTTTGATAATGTCCAACAATATTTTAGAATATTTAGCAGAACTTGGTAATATCATGCTCAAATTTCATAATATCTTGTAAGGTTTTGTTTACATCGACAAAATTTTTATAATCTTGATACTAGCAAACAAAATTTTTGCAATAGCAGACAAGTGTTGAAAATTGCTGAAAATACTTTTTTTAATAACCTGCGAGATATAATGATAATACCTTGCAAGGTTTTGTTAATAACTCGCATATTTTGATAATACCCTATATGGTTCTTGTATCGTCATAAAGGATTCTCGTTAAACCACTCGAGATTCTGATAATGCATTAAGAGATGTTTCATAATATCAGACAAAATTTTGATAATATCATACAAAAATTTGGTAATACTTGTAAAGATTTTGATAATCTTGTTAATAACAGACACAATTTGATGGCACTATGTTAAATTTAGCAATATCAGACACGAATTAGATAACATCATGTCAGATTTGACGATATCAGAAACGTTTTTATATTACCAGCAAATATTTTTTTTAATATCAGGTAGAATTTTAATAATAGATGCATGACTTTGTTAGTAACTTGCAAAACCTTGATAATATTATATAACATTTTGATAATATAATAGAGGATTCTCATTATACCATGTGGGATTTTGATAATGTGGCAAAAAATATTTGATAGTTTCAGAGAGGATTTTGAAAATATCACAAAAGACTTTCGTAATGCCTGGCAATATTTTCATAGTGTCAAACACCATTTTGCGAGCATTATTCTACATTTCCATAATAACTTTCAAGATTTAGGTAATACCGGAAAGGATTGTCATAATGCCTCACAAGACTTTGAAACTGCCACACAAGATTTTGTAATATTTAAACACATACAAAACTTTGATAATATCATGTAAGGTCTTGATAATGTTTGACAATATTTTGATAATCTTGATAGTATCATGCAAAATTTTGGTAATACTTGGCAAGATTTTGATAGTCTTGATAATGAGAGACCCGATAAGATCGCATTATGTTGAATTTTGTAATAGCAGACACGATTTAAATAACCTCATGTCAGAGACACGATTCAATATTACCAGAAAAACATTTTTTGAAATATCAGGTAGAATTTTTATAATAGCAGACATGATTTTGTTAATAACTTGCAGGTTTTGACAACACTGTATACAGTTTTGATAATATCATAGAGGATTCTTATTATACAATGTGGAACTTCGATAATGCAGCACAAGATATTTGGTAATTTTAGGCATGATTTTAATAATCATGCTCTAAATTGATAAAAATATCACCAAAGATTTTGGTAATGCTTGCGAATACATTGATAGAACCAGCCATGATTTTGTTAATATCATTCTAGAATTTGAAAATAACTTGCAAGATTTAGTTAATACCGAAATGGATTATCATTTTGTCTCATAAAACTTTGAAAATCGAAGAAAGGATTCTTTAATATTTAAACGTGATTTGGTAGTATCATGCAAGACTTCAATAATATCATGTAAGATTTTGATAACATTTGACTGGATTTTGACAAACGTGATATAATCAGACATGATTTTGATAGCATTAGGATAAACTTTGTTAACAGGTAACATTATTTTGATGGCATCATATTAGATTTTGGCAATGAGAGACGAGTTTTGATTCTAGCTACAAATATTTTGTTAATTTCAATTAAGATTTTGACAATATCTTGCATGATTTTGTTAATATTTTGTAAGATTTTGATAATATTATGTAATGTTATGATAGGGAATTCTTAATCCATCCGTTAAGATTTTTATAAGAATGTGCAAGATGTTTGATAATATTAGATAGGAAGTTTATGGTACCACTCATCATTTTAATAATATTTGGCCAGATTTTTATAATCTTTATAATAAAAGATACGATTTCTTTGTACTAAGCTAAATTTCGAAATAGAAGACAGGATTTTGATGACATCATTTTAGATTTTGGAAATATCAGACACTTTTTGATAGTGCCAGAAAATGCCTGGTACCAAGCAAGATTATGTTGATTGCTTGATTTTGATAATTCACTTCAGCTTTCGATAACGAAATTAATCTCGTTATTCTAGGCAAGATTTTGACAGTGTAGTGCAACATATTTGACAATATTAGTCATGATTTTGAAAATACCGCACAAGGTTTTGGTAATCTATATATATAATCTATATATATATAAATAAGTTGTCTGCGTGTCTGTTTGTGTGTGTCGAGTGACGTTATGTTTGTGTGTCGACTGACGTCATGTTTGTCGACTGACGAAATTACAGACCGGGACATCGGGAAACAAATGACGACCGGGGCACCGGGACATAGGGAATATAAATGACGACCGGAACACTCAAAGAGAAAGCGACCGGGACACAAGGAATGTTCGATTAGCAATCACCATCAACAAAGCACCGGGACACAAATGACGACCGGGACACAGGGAATATAAATGACGACCAGGACACTCAAAGAGAAATTACAGACTGGGACACCGGAACACAAATGACGACCGGCACAAAAATGACGACCGGGACACCGGGACAAAGGAAATATAAATGACGACCAGGACACTCAAAGAGAAATTACATACTGGGACACCGGGACACAAATGACGACCGGGACACAGGGAAACAACTACAACGGGGACGCCGGGGGCACAGGGGGATATATAAATGACGACGGGGACAATGGGACAGCCAAGAATGTTGTATATTTGCAAGTTTTACGTAGTTAATATATATATATATATATATATATATATATATATATATATATATATATATATATATATATATATATATATATATATATCTATATATATAAAAATAAGTTGTCTGTGTGTGGATCTGTGGATGTGTGGATCAGGTGACGTCATGTTTCGGCTGACGTCATGAAATTAGTTGCCATCATTTTTGCTTTGAAGGTGACGTCATTCAAGTTATATAAGACATATGTTCGCCGTCATGTTTCGGCTGACGTCATGAAATTAGTTGCCATCATTTTTGCTTTGAAGGCGTGACGTCATTCAAGTTATATAAGACGTATGTTCGCGTAGAATTCTATTAATGCTTAAGTTTATAATGACTGATGAAGATGCTCAAAGAGTCTATGCCAAAAAACTTGCTGCTGATAGAGAAAGTCAGAAAAGAAAGCGTGCCGAGGAACTACCAGAGCAACGCGAAAGCAGACTTGCTGCTAAAAGAGAAAGTGAAAAAAGAAGGCGTGCCGAGGAACTACTAGAGCAACGCAGAAGCAGACTTGCTGCTAAAAGAGAAAGTGAAAAAAGAAGGCGTGCCGAGGAACTACTAGAGCAATGCAGAAGCAGACTTGCTGCTAAAAGAGAAAGTGAAAAAAGAAGGCGTGCCGAGGAATCAAAAGACCAGCAGGGAAACAGGCTTGAGGCTGATAGAGAAAGAAAGAACAGAAAGCATGCCGAGGAACTACCAGAGCAACGCAGAAGCAGACTTGCTGCTAAAAGAGAAAGTGAAAAAAGAAGGCGTGCCGAGGAACTACTAGAGCAACGCAGAAGCAGACTTGCTGCTAAAAGAGAAAGTGAAAAAAGAAGGCGTGCCGAGGAATCAAAAGACCAGCAGGGAAACAGGCTTGCTGCTGATAGAGAAAGTAAGAAAAGAAAGCGTGCCGAGGAATCAGAGCAATCTGAAAGTTATCGCCTGGCATTCAGGTACAACCCAGTCGATGATTATAGCTTGAGTAGATGTGTTCAAATCGGGACAATGTCTAAAATTTGTCCCTATTGCAAGGCCTTGAAATTCAATGGTGAAACAATGGGAATGTGTTGCGCCTCAGGAAAAGTTAAACTTCCTCTATTGGCTGCACCACCAGAGCCATTGAAGACTTTCCTTACTGGAACTACGTCAGAATCTAAGCGTTTTTTGTCAAAAATCAGACAATACAACTCATGTTTCCAAATGACGTCGTTTGGAGCCCAAATCGAAAATCCAGATCAATTTATGTCTACTTTCAAAGTAAAAGGGCAAATTTATCATAAAGCAGGGTCCCTTCTACCATTCTCTGGCGAGAATCATAAATTTTTACAATTGTACTTCATCAGTGATAGAAATTCTGAATTGAATGCACGTTGCGAAATTTCTCCCAACGTTGAAAGGACAATCGTTTCCCAATTGCAACATCTTTTCCACGAAAATAATAAGTTAGTGCGTCTGTTCAAAACAGCCATCGATTTGATGCCTACTGATACTCATAAAATTGTTATTTCCGCTGACAAAACGCCTCCTGGCCAACATGTGCGTAGATACAATGCTCCGACTATCGACGAAGTGGCAATCGTTATGGTCGGTGATCAGTTTTTACCTCGAGATATTATTCTACATAAGCGAAACGCTCAGTTGTTAAGAATTGCTGAAACTCATCGATGCTACGATGCCCTACAATATCCTATCATTTTTTGGGATGGAGCCGACGGCTATCACTTTAATATTAAATTGATGAATCCAGCCACTAACAAAGAAATGAATAAGAAATGCAGTGCAATGCATTATTATTCCTATAGACTAATGATTCGGCAGGATGAAGAAAATTATATTTTAAAATGCCGTGAATTGTTTCACCAATTTATGGTTGATATGTATGCTAAAATTGAATCAGAACGTTTGCTATATATCCGCCTGAATCAGACCAAGCTCCGCTCTGAACAATACATTCATTTGCGAGATGCAGTTATAAATGACGGTAATACCACAAACGTTGGAAGATTAACAATTTTACCTTCGTCATATGTTGGCAGTCCCCGTCATATGCATGAATATGCTCAAGATGCTATTGCGTATGTTCGTCTCTATGGTCGTCCAGATTTATTTATTACATTTACATGTAATCAATCTTGGGACGAGATACTGCAGCTTTTATTTCAAGGACAATCGGCGGTTCATAGGCATGACATTACGGCACGTGTCTTCCGGCAAAAGTTGAAATCACTGATAAACTACCTTGTAAAACATGAAGTGTTTGGGTCAGTGCGATGCTGGATGTACTCAGTGGAATGGCAAAAACGAGGTTTGCCACACGCACATATACTAATCTGGCTACATAAAAAAATTACTTCAAACGAAATTGATGATGTGATTTCCGCTGAAATACCTGATAAAAATGTCGATAAGGGGTTACATGATATTATTGTAAAAAATATGATACATGGACCTTGCGGTGCACTGAACGAAAATTCACCATGCATGGCCAAAGGAAGGTGCACAAAGCAATATCCTCGACTTTTAGTACCCAAAACAATTACTGGCAATGATGGTTACCCACAATATAGAAGAAGATCTACTGAAGACGGCGGTAAAACAGCAATAATAAAGAAGCGTAACGGTACCACCATCGAAGTAGATAACCAGTGGGTTGTTCCATATTCCCCTTTATTATCAAAAACATTTAATGCACACATAAACGTTGAATACTGTAACTCCGTAAAGGCAATCAAATACATATGTAAATACGTCAACAAAGGCAGTGACATGGCAGTTTTTGGCTTGCAGTCCGAAATCAAAGATTTCGATGAAATCGTAGAATATCAGGCTGGAAGATACATAAGCAGTAATGAAGCTGTTTGGCGAATTCTTTCATTTCCGATACATGAACGTAGTCCAGCTGTTGTTCACTTAGCGGTACATTTACAGAATGGTCAACGTGTTTATTTCACGGAAACCAACGTGCAACAAAGAGTCCTGAATCCACCGGATACAACATTAACAGCTTTTTTTTCGCTTTGCAAAAATGATTCTTTTGCAAAAAAACTGCTGTATACTGAAGTGCCTTCGTATTACACGTGGAATACTAAAAATAAAGTATTTGAACGTCGAAAACAGGGTAAGTCAGTCGACGGCCAACCTACCATCTTCAAAGATACCACGATAGGAAGACTCTACACCGTTCACCCCAATCAACATGAATGCTTCTTTCTACGCCTGCTTTTGGTGAATGTACCCGGTCCGACATCCTTTGAGTATTTGAGGACTGTAAATGGTACTATACATGACACTTACCGTAGTGCATGCCAAGCTCTGAATTTATTGGAGAATGACCAACACTGGGATAACTGCATCAATGACGCGTGCGAAACGTCAACCCCAAGTCAAATTCGTGCATTGTTTGGCATCATTTTAACAACTTGCTCTCCATCAGCTCCTACAGATTTATGGGAAAAATATAAGTCAAAAATGTCCGAAGATATACTTCATCGAAAACAGTTAGAGACGTCAGACATGACTTTTGATTTTACACCAGAAATTTATAACTACACTTTAGTTGTTATAGAAGATTTTTGCATAAGTATGGCAAACAAACCTCTTCAGGGTTTGGGAATGCCTTCACCTAACCGTATCACTGCTGTTTCGACATGTGTAGAATTGGATCGTGAACAAAGTTACAGTACGAGTGATCTATTGTCGTATGTACAAAATAACATTTCCAAGTTAATGTCGGAACAAAAAGACATTTATGATACGATAATGCATTGTGTCGATAACAACGTTGGAGAAATTTTCTTTTTGGATGCGCCAGGAGGTACTGGTAAAACGTTTGTGATAAAACTGATTCTGGCATCAATTCGATCTAAAAATGATATAGCGTTGGCAATTGCGTCGTCCGGAATAGCCGCAACATTGCTGCCTGGTGGAAGAACTGCTCATTCCGCTTTGAAATTGCCTCTGAACTTGCATTCTACAGAAACTCTCACGTGCAATATTTCCAAATCATCTGGGATGGGTAAAGTATTGCAGCAATGCAAACTTATTATTTGGGATGAGTGCACAATGGCACACAAAAAATCGCTCGAGGCTCTGGATCAATGCTTGAAAGATTTGCGAGGGAAGTCGAAACCCTTTGGCAGCACCTTAATATTGCTTGCGGGAGATTTCAGGCAAACATTACCTATAATACCTAGATCAACTCCTGCAGACGAAATGAATGCTTGCCTGAAAAATTCTAATTTATGGGCACACGTAAAAACATTAAAATTAACTACAAATATGCGTGTCCGATTGCAAAACGATGACTCTGGTCAAACATTTTCAGATCAATTGCTGGCAATGGGAAACGGAAAGCTCCCAGTAGACTCAATTTCAGGACGTATACAACTACCTGCTGATTTCTGTAATTTAGTGACGTCCAAAAATGAATTGATTGAAAAAGTATTTCCGAATATTCTAAAAAATTATAAAAATAATAAATGGCTAAGTGAAAGAGCGATTCTCGCACCCAAAAATATAGACGTCCACGAAATCAACAATATTGTTTTGACCAAGATTCAAGACCAGGCAGTCCTTTACAAGTCAGTCGACACAATTTTGGAACCAAATGAAGCGGTTAATTATCCATCTGAATTTTTAAATTCCATAGATCTTTCAGGGTTTCCACCACACGTGCTACAACTAAAAATAGGCGTACCAATAATATTGTTACGTAACATAAACCCACCAAAGCTTTGCAATGGCACTCGACTTGCCGTAAAAAAAACAATGGAAAACCTAATAGAGGCCACAATCCTGACAGGGCCTTTTGAGGGTGAGGCTGTTCTTATTCCTCGCATTCCCATGATTCCAACAGATCTGCCTTTTCAATTTAAAAGATTGCAATTCCCAATTCGATTAGCATTTGCAATCACCATTAACAAAGCTCAAGGTCAATCATTAGAAAAATGTGGTATTGATCTTAATACTGATTGTTTTTCCCATGGACAATTGTACGTTGCATGTTCGAGGGTCGGTAAACCTGACAATCTATTTATATGCAGCGAGAATTGGACAGCGAAGAATGTTGTATATTCGCAAGTTTTACGCAGTTAATTTGTATTTCGGAACCAAATGAAGCGGTTAATTATCCATCTGAATTTTTAAATTCCATAGATCCTTCAGGGTGTCCACCACACCTGCTACAACTAAAAATAGGCGTACCAATAATACTTTTAAGAAATATCAACCCACCAAAGCTTTGCAATGGCACGCGACTTGCCGTAAAAAAAAAACAATGGAAAACCTAATAGATGCCACAATCTTGACAGGGCCTTATGAGGGTGAGGCTGTTCTTATTCCTCGCATTCCCATGATTCCAACGGATCTGCTTTTTCAATTTAAAAGATTGCAATTCCCAATTCGATTAGCATTTGCAACCACCATCAACAAAGCTCAAGGGCAATCACTAGAAAAATGCGGTATAGATCTTAATACAGATTGCTTTACCAATGTACAATTGTATGTTGCATCTTTGAGGGTCGGTAAACCTGACAATCTATTTATACGCACAGACAATGGGACAGCGAAGACTGTTGTATATTCACAAGTTTTACGTAGTTAATTTGTATTGTATCTATCTATCTATCTATCTATATAAAAACGAGTTGTGTGTATGCATGTTTGTTTGTTTGTAAAAAGAGCGTTTGCATATGACGTCATTATTAGTACATACGGCTTTGTATATGGACAGACAATGGGAAAGCCAAGAATGTTGTATATTCGCAATTTTTACGTAGTTTAAAACACATATATAAATCTATATATATTCACAGGTGGGACACAGGGACACCACTACAATGGCGCGTAACTAATATGGCGCGTAACTAATATGGCGCGTAACTAATATGGCGCGTAACGACTTACGCGCGCGGGGGGGCTTGGGGGGGGGGGCGCGAAGCGCCCCCACCAACTAGGTGTTGGGGTGGCGCGAAGCGCCACCCCAACAGCTAGTATATATATATATATATATATATATATATATATATATATATATATATATATATATATATATATATATATATATATATATATATATATATATATATATATATATATATATATATATATATATATATATATATATACTAGCTGTTGGGGCGGCGCTTCGTGCCACCCAAACACCTAGTTGGTAAGGCGCTTCGTACCCCCCAAGCCCCCCCGCGCGCGTAAGTCGTTACGCGCCATATTAGTTACGCGCCATTGTAGTTGTGTCCCTGTGTCCCACCTGTGAATATAGATAGATTTACATAGGTGTTTCAAACTACGTAAAAATTGCGAATATACAACATTCTTGGCTTTCCCACTACTGGGAGCTTTCCGTTTCCAATTGCCAGCAATTGATCTGAAAATGTTTGAACAGAGTCATTGTTTTGCAATCGGACACGCATATTTGTAGTTAATTTTAATATTTTTACGTGTGCCCATAAATTAAAATTTTTCAGGCAAGCATTCATTTCGTCTGCAGGAGTTAAACTACGTACAAATTGCGAATATATAACATTCTTGGCTTTCCCATTGTCTGTGCATATACAAAGCCGTATGTACTAATAATGACGTCATATGCAAACACTTTTTTTACAAACAAACAAACATGCATACACACAACTCGTTTTTATATAGATAGATAGATAGATAGATACAATACAAATTAACTGCGTAAAACTTGCGAATATACAACATTCATCGCTGTCCAATTGTCGCTGCATATAAATAGATTGTCAGGTTTACCGACCCTCGAACATGCAACGTACAATTGTCCTTGGGAAAAACAATCAGTATTAAGATCTATGCCACATTTTTCTAATGATTGACCTTGAGCTTTGTTAATGGTGATTGCAAATGCTAATCGAATTGGAAATTGCAATCTTTTAAATTGAAAAGGCAGATCCGTTGGAATCATGGGAATGCGAGGAATAAGAACAGCCTCACCCTCAAAAGGCCCTGTCAAGATTGTGGCCTCTCTTAGGTTTTCCATTGTTTTTTTTTACGGCAAGTCGCGTGCCATTGCAAAGCTTTGGTGGGTTGATAGTTCTTAAAAGTATTATTGGTACGCCTATTTTTAGTTGTAGCACGTGTGGTGGAAACCCTGAAAGATCTATGGAATTTAAAAATTCAGATGGATAATTAACCGCTTCATTTGGTTCCAAAACTGTGTCGCCTGACTTGTAAAGGACTGCCTGGTCTCTAATCTTGGTCAAAACAATATTGTTGATTTAGTGGACGTCTATATTTTTGGGTGCGCGAATCGCTCTTTCACTTAGCCATTTATTATTTTTATAATTTTTTAGAATATTCGGAGATACTTTTTCAATCAATTCATTTTTGGACGTCACTAAATTACAGAAATCAGCAGGTAGTTGTATACGTCCTGAAATTGAGTCTACTGGGAGCTTTCCGTTTCCAATTGCCAGCAATTGATCTGAAAATGTTTGACCAGAGTCATCGTTTTGCAATCGGACACGCATATTTGTAGTTAATTTTAATATTTTTACGTGTGCCCATAAATTAGAATTTTTCAGGCAAGCATTCATTTCGTCTGCAGGAGTTTATCTAGGTATTATAGGTAATGTTTGCCTGAAATCTCCCGCAAGCAATATTAATGTGCTGCCAAAGGGTTTCGACTTCCCTCTCAAATCTTTAAAGCATTGATCCAGAGCCTCGAGTGATTTTTGGTGTGCCATTGTGCACTCAGCCCAAATAATAAGTTTGCATTGCTGCAATACTTTACCCATCCCAGATGATTTGGAAATATTGAACGTGGGAGTTTCTGTAGAATGCAAATTCAGAGGCAATTTCAAAGCGGAATGAGCATGTCTTCCACGAGGCAGCAACGTTGCGGCTATTCCGGACGACGCAATTGCCAACTCTATATCATTTTTTGATCGAATTGATGCCAGAATCAGTTTTATCACAAACGTTTTACCAGTACCTCCTGGCGCATCCAAAAAGAAAATTTCTCCAACGTTGTTATCGACACAATGCATTATCGTATCATAAATGTCTTTTTGTTCCGACGTTAACTTGGAAATGTTATTTTGTACATACGACAATAGATCACTCGTACTTTAACTTTGTTCACGATCCAATTCTACACATGTCGAAAAAGCAGCGATACGGCTAGGTGAAGGCGTTCCCAAATCCTGAAGAGGTTTGTTTGCCATACGTACGCACAAATCTTCTATAATAACTAAAGTTTAGTTATAAATTTCTGATGTAAAATCAAAAGTCATATCTGACGTCTCTAACTGTTTTCGCAGGAGTATATCTTCGGACAATTTTGACTTATATTTTTCCCATAACTCTGTAGGAGCTGATGGAGAGCAAGTTGTTAAAATGATGCCAAACAATGCTCGAATTTGACTTGGGGTTGACGTTTCGCACGCGTCATTGATGCAGTTATCCCAGTGTTGGTCATTCTCCAATAAATTCAGAGCTTGGCATGCACTACGGTAAGTGTCATGTATAGTACTGTTTACAGTTCTCAAATATTCAAAGGATGTCGGACCGAGTACATTCACCAAAAGCAGGCGTAGAAAGAAGCATTCATGTTGATTGGGGTGAACGGTGTAGAGTCTTCCTATCGTGGTATCTTTGAAGATGGTAGGTTGGCCGTCGACTGACTTACCCTGTTTTCGACGTTCAAATACTTTATTTTTAGTATTCCACGTGTAATACGAAGGCACTTCAGTATACAGCAGTCTTTTTGCGAAAGAATCATTTTTGCAAAGCGAAAAAAAAGCTGTTAATTTTGTATTCGATGGATTCAGGGCTCTTTGTTGCACGTTGGTTTCCGAGAAATAAACACGTTGACCATTCTGTAAATGTACCGCTAAGTGAACAACAGCTGGACTACGTTCATGTATCGGAAATGAAAGAATTCGCCAAACAGCTTCATTACTGCTTATGTATCTTCAAGTCTGATATTGTACGATTTCGTCGAAATCTTTGATTTCGGGCTGCAAGCCAAAAACTGCCATGTCACTGCCTTTGTTGATGTATTTACATATGTATTTGATTGCCTTTACGGAGTTACAGTATTCAACGTTTATGTGTGCATTAAATGTTTTTGATAATAATGGGGGAATATGGAACAACCCACTGGTTATCTACTTCGATGGTGGTACCGTTACGCTTCTTTATTATTGCTGTTTTACCGTCATCTTCACTAGATCTTCTTCTATATTGTGGGTAACCATCATTGCCAGTAATTGTGTTGGATACTAAAAGTCGATGATATTGCTTTGTGCACCTTCCTTTGGCCATGCATGGTGAATTTTCGTTCAGTGCACCGCAAGGTCCATGTATCATATTTTTTACAATAATATCATGTAACCCCTTATCGACATTTTATCAGGTATTTCAGCGGAAATCACATCATCAATTTCATTCGAAGTAATTTTTTTATGTAGCCAGAATAGTATATGTGCGTGTGGCAAACCTCGTTTTTGCCATTCCACTGAGTACATCCAGCATCGCACTGACCCAAACACTTCAAGTTTTACTATGTAGTTTTTCAGTGATTTCAACTTTTGCCGGAAGACACGGGCCGTAATGTCATGCCTATGAACCGCCGATTGTCCTTGAAGTAAAAGCTGCATTATCTCGTCCCAAGATTGATTACATGTAAATGTAATAAATAAATCTGGACGACCATAGAGACGAACATACGCAATAGCATCTTGAGCATATTCATGCATATGACGGGGACTGCCAGCATATGACGAAGGTAAAATTGTTAATCTTCCAACGTTTGTGGTATTACCGTCATTTATAACTGCATCTCGCAAATGAATGTATTGTTCAGAGCGGAGCTTTGTCTGATTCAGGCGGATATATAGCAAACGTTCTGATTCAATTTTAGCATACATATCAACGACGAATTGGTGAAACAATTCACGGCATTTTAAAATATAATTTTCTTCATCCTGCCGAATCATTAGTCTATAGGAATAATAATGCATTGCACTGCATTTCTTATTCATTTCTTTGTTAGTGGCTGGATTCATCAATTTAATATTAAAGTGATAGCCGCCGGCTCCATCTCAAAAAATGATAGGATATTGTAGGGCATCGTAGCATCGATGAGTTTCAGCAATTCTTAACAACTGAGCGTTTCGCTTATGAAGAATAATATATCGAGGTAAAAACTGATCACCGACCATAACGATTGCCACTTCGTTGATAGTTGGAGCATTGTATCTACGCACATGTTGGCCAGGAGGCGTTTTGTCAGCGGAAATAACAATTTTATGCGTATCAGTAGGCATCAAATCGATGGCTGTTTTGTAACAGACGCACTAAATCATTATTTTCGTGGAAAAGATGTTGCAATTGGGAAACGATTGTCCTTTCAACGTTGGGAGAAATTTCGCAACGTGCATTCAATTCAGAATTTCTATCACTGATGAAGTAAAATTGTAAAAATTTATGATTCTCGCCTGAGAATGGTAGAAAGGACCCTGCTCTATGATAAATTTGCCCTTTTACTTTGAAAGTAGACATAAATTGATCTGGATTTTCGATTTGGGCTCCAAACGACCTCATTTGGAAACATGAGTTGTATTTTCTGATTTGTGACAAAAAACGCTTAGATTCTGACGTAGTTCCAGTAAGGAAAGTCTTCAATGGCTCTGGTGGTGCAGCCAATAGAGGAAGTTTAACTTTTCCTGAGGCGCAACACATTCCCATTATTTCACCATTGAATTTCAAGGCCTTGCAATAGGGACAGATTTTAGACATTGTCCCGATTTGAACACATCTACTCAAGCTATAATCATCGACTGGGCTGTACCTGAATGCCTGGCGATAACTTTCAAGTTGCTCTGATTCCTCGGCACGCTTTCTTTTCTTACTTTCTCTATCAGCAGCAAGCCTGATTTCTTGCTGTTCTTGTGATTCCTCGGCACGCTTTCTATTCTTACTTTCTCTATCGGCAGCAAGCCTGATTTCTTGCTGTTTTTGTGATTCCTCGGCACGCCTTCTTTTTTCACTTTCTCTTTTAGCAGCAAGTCTGCTTTCGCGTTG